>NW_026116052.1:0-24123 GCF_001640805.2 Lates calcarifer
GAGGAGAAAGTAAAATCTCATTCACTTTTATATGAATATTGGTCCAATTCTATTGATCATGTACAGTCGGGATGTATGGAAACAGTCTGTGACCGAGGGGGAAACATTTTCCCGTCTGTGGACTCACAGTGAGTCCCGCGTCTGAAAGTCTTGCTGTCTCGGATTCTGCTCACAGTGATTCCCGCGTCTGACAGTGCGCCTGTCTCGGCTTCTGCTCACAGCGAGTCCCGGTTCTGAAGGTCCTTCCTGTCTCGGCTTCTGCTCGCTCATTAAGCTCAGAATGAAAAAAGTGCTGTCTAGTGAAAGGAGAGGAGAAAGTAAAATCTCAGCCAATTTAATAAAAGTGTTTGTCAAATTCTAATGTTCATCAACAATCTGGGTGTATGAAAGTGGCCGAGGGAGATTTTTTCCCCTTCTGTGGATTCACACTGAGTATGGTATCTGAAAGTCTTCGTGTATCTGCTTCTGCTCTGTCATTAAGCTCACAATTAACGACTGCTGTCTCATGTGAAAGGAGAGACCTTCTTTAGAGGCTGCATTTCAGACCAGTGTGTGAAAAAGCCCGAAAATCCACGTATCGGTGCTCAGTATCTAATGTTTATCAACTTTCATTTCATGAATAAACAAAATAGACAGCAGTCTGAGGCCAGTGAGTCAACATCTGCGTTTTACTTCTTTGTGTCGCTGATAAAAATCACAATTAACAAATGCTGTCTCAAGCGAAAGGAGAGGAGAAAATGACAAATCAGCCACTTTAATATGAATGTTTGTGAAATTCGAATGGTTGTGAATAATCTGGGTGTATGGAAACGGTCAGAGGCCGACCGGGATACGGGCGTCTGAAAGTCTCCTGTCTCGGCTTCTGCTCACAGCGAGTCCCTGTTCTGAAGGTCCTTCCTGTCTCGGCTTCTGCTCGCTCATTAAGCTCAGAATGAAAAACTGCTGTCTAGTGAAAGGAGAGGAGAAAGTAAAATCTCATTCACTTTTATATGAATATTGGTCCAATTCTATTGATCATGTACAGTCGGGATGTATGGAAACAGTCTGTGACCGAGGGGAACATTTTCCCGTCTGTGGACTCACAGTGAGTCCCGCGTCTGACAGTGCGCCTGTCTCGGCTTCTGCTCGCTCATTAAGCTAAGAATGAAAAACTGCTGTCTAGTGAAAGGAGAGGAGAAAGTAAAATCTCATTCACTTTTATATGAATATTGGTCCAATTCTATTGATCATGTACAGTCGGGATGTATGGAAACAGTCTGTGACCGAGGGGAAACATTTTCCCGTCTGTGGACTCACAGTGAGTCCCGCGTCTGAAGGTCCTCCTGTCTCGGATTCTGCTCACAGTGATTCCCCGCGTTCTGAAGGTCCTTCCTGTCTCGGCTTCTGCTCGCTCATTAAGCTCAGAATGAAAAAGTGCTGTCTAGTGAAAGGAGAGGAGAAAGTAAAATCTCATTCACTTTTATATGAATATTGGTCCAATTCTATTGATCATGTACAGTCGGGATGTATGGAAACAGTCTGTGACCGAGGGGAAACATTTTCCCGTCTGTGGACTCACAGTGAGTCCCGCGTCTGAAAGTCCTCCTGTCTCGGATTCTGCTCACAGCGAGTTCTGAAGGTCCTTCCTGTCTCGGCTTCTGCTCGCTCATTAAGCTCAGAATGAAAAAGTGCTGTCTAGTGAAAGGAGAGGAGAAAGTAAAATCTCAGCCAATTTAATAAAAGTGTTTGTCAAATTCTAATGTTCATCAACAATCTGGTGTATGAAAGTGGCCGAGGGAGATTTTTTCCCTTCTGTGGATTCACACTGAGTATGGTATCTGAAAGTCTTCGTGTATCCGCTTCTGCTCTCTCATTAAGCTCACAATTAACGACTGCTGTCTCATGTGAAAGGAGAGACCTTCTTTAGAGGCTGCATTTCAGACCAGTGTGTGAAAAAGCCCGAAAATCCACGTATCGCTGCTCAGTATCTAATGTTTATCAACTTTCATTTCATGAATAAACAAAATAGACAGCAGTCTGAGGCCAGTGAGTCAACATCTGCGTTTTACTTCTTTGTGTCGCTGATAAAAATCACAATTAACAAATGCTGTCTCAAGCGAAAGGAGAGGAGAAAATGACAAATCAGCCACTTTAATATGAATGTTTGTGAAATTCGAATGGTTGTGAATAATCTGGGTGTATGGAAACGGTCAGAGGCCGACCGGGATACGGGCGTCTGAAAGTCCTCCTGTCTTCTGCTCACAGCGAGTCCCTGTTCTGAAGGTCCTTCCTGTCTCGGCTTCTGCTCGCTCATTAAGCTCAGAATGAAAAACTGCTGTCTAGTGAAAGGAGAGGAGAAAGTAAAATCTCATTCACTTTTATATGAATATTGGTCCAATTCTATTGATCATGTACAGTCGGGATGTATGGAAACAGTCTGTGACCGAGGGGAAACATTTTCCCGTCTGTGGACTCACAGTGATTCCCGCGTCTGACAGTGCGCCTGTCTCGGCTTCTGCTCACAGCGAGTCCCGGTTCTGAAGGTCCTTCCTGTCTCGGCTTCTGCTCGCTCATTAAGCTCAGAATGAAAAACTGCTGTCTAGTGAAAGGAGAGGAGAAAGTAAAATCTCATTCACTTTTATATGAATATTGGTCCAATTCTATTGATCATGTACAGTCGGGATGTATGGAAACAGTCTGTGACCGAGGGGAAACATTTTCCCGTCTGTGGACTCACAGTGAGTCCCGCGTCTGAAGGTCGCCTGTCTCGGCTTCTGCTCACAGCGAGTCCCGTCTGAAGGTCCTTCCTGTCTCGGCTTCTGCTCGCTCATTAAGCTCAGAATGAAAAACTGCTGTCTAGTGAAAGGAGAGGAGAAAGTAAAATCTCATTCACTTTTATGAATATTGGTCCAATTCTATTGATCATGTACAGTCGGGATGTATGGAAACAGTCTGTGACCGAGGGGAAACATTTCCCGTCTGTGGACTCACAGTGAGTCCCGCGTCTGAAAGTCTTGCTGTCTCGGCTTCTGCTCACAGTGATTCCCGCGTCTGACAGTGCGCCTGTCTCGGCTTCTGCTCACAGCGAGTCCCGGTTCTGAAGGTCCTTCCTGTCTCGGCTTCCGCTCGCTCATTAAGCTCAGAATGAAAAAGTGCTGTCTAGTGAAAGGAGAGGAGAAAGTAAAATCTCATTCACTTTTATATGAATATTGGTCCAATTCTATTGATCATGTAAGTCGGGATGTATGGAAACAGTCTGTGACCGAGGGGAAACATTTTCCCGTCTGTGGACTCACAGTGAGTCCCGCGTCTGAAGGTCCTCCTGTCTCGGATTCTGCTCACAGTGATTCCCGCGTCTGAAGGTCCTGCTGTCTCGGCTTCTGCTCGCTCATAAGCTCAGAATGAAAAACTGCTGTCTAGTGAAAGGAGAGGAGAAAGTAAAATCTCATTCACGTTTATATGAATATTGGTCCAATTCTATTGATCATGTAAGTCGGGATGTATGGAAACTGTGAGCCGAGGGGATTTTTTCCCTTCTGTCCACTCACAGTGAGTCCCGCTTCTGAAGGTCCTCCTGTCTCGGATTCTGCTCACAGTGATTCCCGCGTCTGACAGTGCGCCTGTCTCGGCTTCTGCTCACAGCGAGTCCCGGTTCTGAAGGTCCTTCCTGTCTCGGCTTCTGCTCGCTCATTAAGCTCAGAATGAAAAAGTGCTGTCTAGTGAAAGGAGAGGAGAAAGTAAAATCTCAGCCAATTTAATAAAAGTGTTTGTCAAATTCTAATGTTCATCAACAATCTGGGTGTATGAAAGTGGCCGAGGGAGATTTTTTTCCCCTTCTGTGGATTCACACTGAGTATGGTATCTGAAAGTCTTCGTGTATCTGCTTCTGCTCTGTCATTAAGCTCACAATTAACGACTGCTGTCTCATGTGAAAGGAGAGACCTTCTTTAGAGGCTGCATTTCAGACCAGTGTGTGAAAAAGCCCGAAAATCCACGTATCGGTGCTCAGTATCTAATGTTTATCAACTTTCATTTCATGAATAAACAAAATAGACAGCAGTCTGAGGCCAGTGAGTCAACATCTGCGTTTTACTTCTTTGTGTCGCTGATAAAAATCACAATTAACAAATGCTGTCTCAAGCGAAAGGAGAGGAGAAAATGACAAATCAGCCACTTTAATATGAATGTTTGTGAAATTCGAATGGTTGTGAATAATCTGGGTGTATGGAAACGGTCAGAGGCCGACCGGGATACGGGCGTCTGAAAGTCCTCCTGTCTCGGCTTCTGCTCACAGCGAGTCCCTGTTCTGAAGGTCCTTCCTGTCTCGGCTTCTGCTCGCTCATTAAGCTCAGAATGAAAAACTGCTGTCTAGTGAAAGGAGAGGAGAAAGTAAAATCTCATTCACTTTTATATGAATATTGGTCCAATTCTATTGATCATGTACAGTCGGGATGTATGGAAACAGTCTGTGACCGAGGGGAAACATTTTCCCGTCTGTGGACTCACAGTGAGTCCCGCGTCTGACAGTGCGCCTGTCTCGCTTCTGCTCACAGCGAGTCCCGGTTCTGAAGGTCCTTCCTGTCTCGGCTTCTGCTCGCTCATTAAGCTCAGAATGAAAAACTGCTGTCTAGTGAAAGGAGAGGAGAAAGTAAAATCTCATTCACTTTTATATGAATATTGGTCCAATTCTATTGATCATGTAAGTCGGGATGTATGGAAACAGTCTGTGACCGAGGGAAACATTTTCCCGTCTGTGGACTCACAGTGAGTCCCGCGTCTGAAGGTCCTCCTGTCTCGGATTCTGCTCACAGTGATTCCCGCGTCTGAAGGTCCTGCTGTCTCGGCTTCTGCTCGCTCACTAAGCTCAGAATGAAAAACTGCTGGTCTAGTGAAAGGAGAGGAGAAAGTAAAATCTCATTCACGTTTATATGAATATTGGTCCAATTCTATTGATCATGTAATGTCGGGATGTATGGAAACTCGTGAGCCACCGAGGGGGGATCTTTTTCCCTTCTGTCGCACTCACAGTGAGTCCCGCTTCTGAAGGTCCTCCTGTCTCGGATTCTGCTCACAGTGATTCCCCGCGTCTGACAGTGCGCCTGTCTCGGCTTCTGCTCACAGCGAGTCCCGGTTCTGAAGGTCCTTCCTGTCTCCGGCTTCTGCTCGCTCATTAAGCTCAGAATGAAAAAGTGCTGTCTAGTGAAAGGAGAGGAGAAAGTAAAATCTCAGCCAATTTAATAAAAGTGTTTGTCAAATTCTAATGTTCATCAACAATCTGGGTGTATGAAAGTGGCCGAGGGAGATTTTTTCCCCTTCTGTGGATTCACACCTGAGTATGGTATCTGAAAGTCTTCGTGTATCTGCTTCTGCTCTGTCATTAAGCTCACAATTAACGACTGCTGTCTCATGTGAAAGGAGAGACCTTTAGAGGCTGCATTTCAGACCAGTGTGTGAAAAAGCCCGAAAATCCACGTATCGGTGCTCAGTATCTAATGTTTATCAACTTTCATTTCATGAATAAACAAAATAGACAGCAGTCTGAGGCCAGTGAGTCAACATCTGCGTTTTACTTCTTTGTGTCCGCTGATAAAAATCACAGTTAACAAATGCTGTCTCAAGCGAAAGGAGAGGAGAAAATGACAAATCAGCCACTTTAATATGAATGTTTGTGAAATTCGAATGGTTGTGAATAATCTGGGTGTATGGAAACGGTCAGAGGCCGACCGGGATACGGGCGTCTGAAAGTCCTCCTGTCTCGGCTTCTGCTCACAGCGAGTCCCTGTTCTGAAGGTCCTTCCTGTCTCGGCTTCTGCTCGCTCATTAAGCTCAGAATGAAAAACTGCTGTCTAGTGAAAGGAGAGGAGAAAGTAAAATCTCATTCACTTTTATATGAATATTGGTCCAATTCTATTGATCATGTACAGTCGGGATGTATGGAAACAGTCTGTGACCGAGGGGAAACATTTTCCCGTCTGTGGACTCACAGTGAGTCCCGCGTCTGACAGTGCGCCTGTCTCGCTTCTGCTCACAGCGAGTCCCGGTTCTGAAGGTCCTTCCTGTCTCGGCTTCTGCTCGCTCATTAAGCTAAGAATGAAAAACTGCTGTCTAGTGAAAGGAGAGGAGAAAGTAAAATCTCATTCACTTTTATATGAATATTGGTCCAATTCTATTGATCATGTACAGTCGGGATGTATGGAAACAGTCTGTGACCGAGGGGAAACATTTTCCCGTCTGTGGACTCACAGTGAGTCCCGCGGTCTGAAGGTCCTTCCTGTCTCGGCTTCTGCTCGCTCATTAAGCTCAGAATGAAAAAGTGCTGTCTAGTGAAAGGAGAGGAGAAAGTAAAATCTCATTCACTATTATATGAATATTGGTCCAATTCTATTGATCATGTACAGTCGGGATGTATGGAAACAGTCTGTGACCGAGGGGAAACATTTTCCCGTCTTGGACTCACAGTGAGTCCCGAGTCTGAAAGTCTTGCTGTCTCGGCTTCTGCTCACAGTGATTCCCGCGTCTGACAGTGCGCCTGTCTCGGCTTCTGCTCACAGCGAGTCCCGGTTCTGAAGGTCCTTCCTGTCTCGGATTCCGCTCGCTCATTAAGCTCAGAATGAAAAAGTGCTGTCTAGTGAAAGGAGAGGAGAAAGTAAAATCTCATTCACTTTTATATGAATATTGGTCCAATTCTATTGATCATGTAATGTCGGGATGTATGGAAACAGTCTGTGACCGAGGGGAAACATTTTCCCGTCTGTGGACTCACAGTGAGTCCCGCGTCTGAAGGTCCTCCTGTCTCGGATTCTGCTCACAGTGATTCCCGCGTCTGAAGGTCCTGCTGTCTCGGCTTCTGCTCGCTCACTAAGCTCAGAATGAAAAACTGCTGTCTAGTGAAAGGAGAGGAGAAAGTAAAATCTCATTCACGTTTATATGAATATTGGTCCAATTCTATTGATCATGTAATGTCGGGATGTATGGAAACTGTGAGCCACCGAGGGGGATCTTTTTTCCCTTCTGTCCACTCACAGTGAGTCCCGCTTCTGAAGGTCCTCCTGTCTCGGATTCTGCTCACAGTGATTCCCCGCGTCTGACAGTGCGCCTGTCTCGGCTTCTGCTCACAGCGAGTCCCGGTTCTGAAGGTCCTTCCTGTCTCGGCTTCTGCTCGCTCATTAAGCTAAGAATGAAAAAACTGCTGTCTAGTGAAAGGAGAGGAGAAAGTAAAATCTCATTCACTTTTATATGAATATTGGTCCAATTCTATTGATCATGTACAGTCGGGATGTATGGAAACAGTCTGTGGACCGAGGGGAAACATTTTCCCGTCTGTGGACTCACAGTGAGTCCCGCGTCTGAAAGTCTTGCTGTCTCGGATTCTGCTCACAGTGATTCCCGCGTCTGACAGTGCGCCTGTCTCGGCTTCTGCTCACAGCGAGTCCCGGTTCTGAAGGTCCTTCCTGTCTCGGCTTCTGCTCGCTCATTAAGCTCAGAATGAAAAAGTGCTGTCTAGTGAAAGGAGAGGAGAAAGTAAAATCTCAGCCAATTTAATAAAAGTGTTTGTCAAATTCTAATGTTCATCAACAATCTGGGTGTATGAAAGTGGCCGAGGGAGATTTTTTCCCCTTCTGTGGATTCACACTGAGTATGGTATCTGAAAGTCTTCGTGTATCTGCTTCTGCTCTGTCATTAAGCTCACAATTAACGACTGCTGTCTCATGTGAAAGGAGAGACCTTCTTTAGAGGCTGCATTTCAGACCAGTGTGTGAAAAAGCCCGAAAATCCACGTATCGGTGCTCAGTATCTAATGTTTATCAACTTTCATTTCATGAATAAACAAAATAGACAGCAGTCTGAGGCCAGTGAGTCAACATCTGCGTTTTACTTCTTTGTGTCGCTGATAAAAATCACAATTAACAAATGCTGTCTCAAGCGAAAGGAGAGGAGAAAATGACAAATCAGCCACTTTAATATGAATGTTTGTGAAATTCGAATGGTTGTGAATAATCTGGGTGTATGGAAACGGTCAGAGGCCGACCGCGGATACGGGCGTCTGAAAGTCCTCCTGTCTCGGCTTCTGCTCACAGCGAGTCCCTGTTCTGAAGGTCCTTCTGTCTCGGCTTCTGCTCGCTCATTAAGCTCAGAATGAAAAACTGCTGTCTAGTGAAAGGAGAGGAGAAAGTAAAATCTCATTCACTTTTATATGAATATTGGTCCAATTCTATTGATCATGTACAGTCGGGATGTATGGAAACAGTCTGTGACCGAGGGGAAACATTTTCCCGTCTGTGGACTCACAGTGAGTCCCGCGTCTGACAGTGCGCCTGTCTCGGCTTCTGCTCACAGCGAGTCCCGGTTCTGAAGGTCCTTCCTGTCTCGGCTTCTGCTCGCTCATTAAGCTCAGAATGAAAAACTGCTGTCTAGTGAAAGGAGAGGAGAAAGTAAAATCTCATTCACTTTTATATGAATATTGGTCCAATTCTATTGATCATGTACAGTCGGGATGTATGGAAACAGTCTGTGACCGAGGGGAAACATTTTCCGTCTGTGGACTCACAGTGAGTCCCGCGTCTGAAAGTCTTGCTGTCTCGGATTCTGCTCACAGTGATTCCCGCGTCTGACAGTGCGCCTGTCTCGGCTTCTGCTCACAGCGAGTCCCCGGTTCTGAAGGTCCTTCCTGTCTCGGCTTCTGCTCGCTCATTAAGCTCAGAATGAAAAAGTGCTGTCTAGTGAAAGGAGAGGAGAAAGTAAAATCTCAGCCAATTAATAAAAGTGTTTGTCAAATTCTAATGTTCATCAACAATCTGGGTGTATGAAAGTGGCCGAGGGAGATTTTTTCCCCTTCTGTGGATTCACACTGAGTATGGTATCTGAAAGTCTTCGTGTATCTGCTTCTGCTCTGTCATTAAGCTCACAATTAACGACTGCTGTCTCATGTGAAAGGAGAGACCTTCTTTAGAGGCTGCATTTCAGACCAGTGTGTGAAAAAGCCCGAAAATCCACGTATCGGTGCTCAGTATCTAATGTTTATCAACTTTCATTTCATGAATAAACAAAATAGACAGCAGTCTGAGGCCAGTGAGTCAACATCTGCGTTTACTTCTTTGTTGTCGCTGATAAAAATCACAATTAACAATGCTGTCTCAAGCGAAAGGAGAGGAGAAAATGACAAATCAGCCACTTTAATATGAATGTTTGTGAAATTCGAATGGTTGTGAATAATCTGGGTGTATGGAAACGGTCAGAGGCCGACCGGGATACGGGCGTCTGAAAGTCCTCCTGTCTCGGCTTCTGCTCACAGCGAGTCCCTGTTCTGAAGGTCCTTCCTGTCTCGGCTTCTGCTCGCTCATTAAGCTCAGAATGAAAAACTGCTGTCTAGTGAAAGGAGAGGAGAAAGTAAAATCTCATTCACTTTATATGAATATTGGTCCAATTCTATTGATCATGTACAGTCGGGATGTATGGAAACAGTCTGTGACCGAGGGGAAACATTTTCCCGTCTGTGGACTCACAGTGAGTCCCGCGTCTGAAAGTCTTGCTGTCTCGGATTCTGCTCACAGTGATTCCCGCGTCTGACAGTGCGCCTGTCTCGGCTTCTGCTCACCAGCGAGTCCCGGTTCTGAAGGTCCTTCCTGTCTCGGCTTCTGCTCGCTCATTAAGCTCAGAATGAAAAAGTGCTGTCTAGTGAAAGGAGAGGAGAAAGTAAAATCTCAGCCAATTTAATAAAAGTGTTTGTCAAATTCTAATGTTCATCAACAATCTGGGTGTATGAAAGTGCCGAGGGAGATTTTTTCCCCTTCTGTGGATTCACACTGAGTATGGTATCTGAAAGTCTTCGTGTATCTGCTTCTGCTCTGTCATTAAGCTCACAATTAACGACTGCTGTCTCATGTGAAAGGAGAGACCTTCTTTAGAGGCTGCATTTCAGACCAGTGTGTGAAAAAGCCCGAAAATCCACGTATCGGTGCTCAGTATCTAATGTTTATCAACTTTCATTTCATGAATAAACAAAATAGACAGCAGTCTGAGGCCAGTGAGTCAACATCTGCGTTTTACTTCTTTGTGTCGCTGATAAAAATCACAATTAACAAATGCTGTCTCAAGCGAAAGGAGAGGAGAAAATGACAAATCAGCCACTTTAATATGAATGTTTGTGAAATTCGAATGGTTGTGAATAATCTGGGTGTATGGAAACGGTCAGAGCCGACCGGGATACGGGCGTCTGAAATCCTCCTGTCTCGGCTTCTGCTCACAGCGAGTCCCTGTTCTGAAGGTCCTTCCTGTCTCGCTTCTGCTCGCTCATTAAGCTCAGAATGAAAAACTGCTGTCTAGTGAAAGGAGAGGAGAAAGTAAAATCTCATTCACTTTTATATGAATATTGGTCCAATTCTATTGATCATGTACAGTCGGGATGTATGGAAACAGTCTGTGACCGAGAGGAAACATTTTCCCGTCTGTGGACTCACAGTGAGTCCCGCGTCTGACAGTGCGCCTGTCTCGGCTTCTGCTCGCTCATTAAGCTAAGAATGAAAACTGCTGTCTAGTGAAAGGAGAGGAGAAAGTAAAATCTCATTCACTTTTATATGAATATTGGTCCAATTCTATTGATCATGTACAGTCGGGATGTATGGAAACAGTCTGTGACCGAGGGGAACATTTTCCCGTCTGTGGACTCACAGTGAGTCCCGCGTCTGAAGGTCCTCCTGTCTCGGATTCTGCTCACAGTGATTCCCGGTTCTGAAGGTCCTTCCTGTCTCGGCTTCTGCTCGCTCATTAAGCTCAGAATGAAAAAGTGCTGTCTAGTGAAAGGAGAGGAGAAAGTAAAATCTCATTCACTTTTATATGAATATTGGTCCAATTCTATTGATCATGTACAGTCGGGATGTATGGAAACAGTCTGTGACCGAGGGGAAACATTTTCCCGTCTGTGGACTCACAGTGAGTCCCGCGTCTGAAAGTCTTGCTGTCTCGGATTCTGCTCACAGTGATTCCCGCGTCTGACAGTGCGCCTGTCTCGGCTTCTGCCTCACAGCGAGTCCCGGTTCTGAAGGTCCTTCCTGTCTCGGCTTCTGCTCGCTCATTAAGCTCAGAATGAAAAAGTGCTGTCTAGTGAAAGGAGAGGAGAAAGTAAAATCTCAGCCAATTTAATAAAAGTGTTTGTCAAATTCTAATGTTCATCAACAATCTGGGTGTATGAAAGTGGCCGAGGGAGATTTTTTCCCCTTCTGTGGATTCACACTGAGTATGGTATCTGAAAGTCTTCGTGTATCCGCTTCTGCTCTGCTCATTAAGCTCACAATTAACGACTGCTGTCTCATGTGAAAGGAGAGACCTTCTTTAGAGGCTGCATTTCAGACCAGTGTGTGAAAAAGCCCGAAAATCCACGTATCGTGCTCAGTATCTAATGTTTATCAACTTTCATTTCATGAATAAACAAAATAGACAGCAGTCTGAGGCCAGTGAGTCAACATCTGCGTTTTACTTCTTTGTGTCGCTGATAAAGCTCACAATTAACAAATGCTGTCTCAAGCGAAACGGAGAGGAGAAAATGACAATTCAGCCACTTTAATATGAATGTTTGTGAAATTCGAATGGTTGTGAATAATCTGGGTGTATGGAAACGGTCAGAGACCGACCGGGAAACGGGCGTCTGAAAGTCCCTCCTGTCTTGGCTTCTGCTCACAGCGAGTCCCGGTTCTGAAGGTCCTTCCCTGTCTCGGCTTCTGCTCGCTCATTAAGCTCAGAATGAAAAAGTGCTGTCTAGTGAAAGGAGAGGAGAAAGTAAAATCTCATTCACTTTTATATGAATATTGGTCCAATTCTATTGATCATGTACAGTCGGGATGTTATGGAAACAGTCTGTGACCGAGGGGAAACATTTTCCCGTCTGTGGACTCACAGTGAGTCCCGCGTCTGAAAGTCTTGCTGTCTCGGCTTCTGCTCACAGTGATTCCCGCGTCTGACAGTGCGCCTGTCTCGGCTTCTGCTCACAGCGAGTCCCGCGTCTGACAGTGCGCCTCTCTCGGCTTCTGCTCACAGCGAGTCCGGTTCTGAAGGTCCTTCCTGTCTCGGCTTCTGCTCGCTCATTAAGCTCAGAATGAAAAAGTGCTGTCTAGTGAAAGGAGAGGAGAAAGTAAAATCTCATTCACTTTTATATGAATATTGGTCCAATTCTATTGATCATGTACAGTCGGGATGTATGGAAACAGTCTGTGACCGAGGGGAAACATTTTCCCGTCTGTGGACTCACAGTGAGTCCCGCGTCTGAAAGTCTTGCTGTCTCGGCTTCTGCTCACAGTGATTCCCGCGTCTGACAGTGCGCCTGTCTCGGCTTCTGCTCACAGTGAGTCCCGGTTCTGAAGGTCCTTCCTGTCTCGGATTCCGCTCGCTCATTAAGCTCAGAATGAAAAAGTGCTGTCTAGTGAAAGGAGAGGAGAAAGTAAAATCTCATTCACTTTTATATGAATATTGGTCCAATTCTATTGATCATGTACAGTCGGGATGTATGGAAACAGTCTGTGACCGAGGGGAAACATTTTCCCGTCTGTGGACTCACAGTGAGTCCCGCGTCTGAAAGTCTTGCTGTCTCGGCTTCTGCTCACAGTGATTCCCGCGTCTGACAGTGCGCCTGTCTCGGCTTCTGCTCACAGTGAGTCCGCGTCTGAAGGTCCTCCTGTCTCGGCTTCTGCTCACAGTGATTCCCGCGTCTGAAGGTCCTGCTGTCTCGGCTTCTGCTCGCTCACTAAGCTTAGAATGAAAAACTGCTGTCTAGTGAAAGGAGAGGAGAAAGTAAAATCTCATTCACGTTTATATGAATATTGGTCCAATTCTATTGTTCATGTACAGTCGGGATGTATGGAAACTGTGAGCCACCGAGGGGGATCTTTTTCCCTTCTGTCCACTCACAGTGAGTCCCGCGTCTGAAAGTCTTGCTGTCTCGGATTCTGCTCACAGTGATTCCCGCGTCTGACAGTGCGCCTGTCTCGGCTTCTGCTCACAGCGAGTCCCGGTTCTGAAGGTCCTTCCTGTCTCGGCTTCTGCTCGCTCATTAAGCTCAGAATGAAAAAGTGCTGTCTAGTGAAAGGAGAGGAGAAAGTAAAATCTCAGCCAATTTAATAAAAGTGTTTGTCAAATTCTAATGTTCATCAACAATCTGGGTGTATGAAAGTGGCCGAGGGAGATTTTTTCCCCTTCTGTGGATTCACACTGAGTATGGTATCTGAAAGTCTTCATGTATCCGCTTTCTGCTCTCTCATTAAGCTCACAATTAACGACTGCTGTCTCATGTGAAAGGAGAGACCTTCTTTAGAGGCTGCATTTCAGACCAGTGTGTGAAAAAGCCCGAAAATCCACGTATCGCTGCTCAGTATCTAATGTTTATCAACTTTCATTTCATGAATAAACAAAATAGACAGCAGTCTGAGGCCAGTGAGTCAACATCTGCGTTTTACTTCTTTGTGTCGCTGATAAAGCTCACAATTAACAAATGCTGTCTCAAGCGAAAGGAGAGGAAAAATGACAAATCAACCACTTTAATATGAATGTTTGTGAAATTCGAATGGTTGTGAATAATCTGGGTGTATGGAAACGGTCAGAGACCGACCGGGATACGGGCGTCTGAAGGTCCTCCTGTCTCGGCTTCTGCTCACAGCGAGTCCCGGTTCTGAAGGTCCTTCCTGTCTCGGCTTCTGCTCGCTCATTAAGCTCAGAATGAAAAAGTGCTGTCTAGTGAAAGGAGAGGAGAAAGTAAAATCTCATTCACTTTTATATGAATATTGGTCCAATTTTATTGATCATGTACAGTCGGGATGTATGGAAACAGTCTCTGACCGAGGGGAAACATTTTCCCGTCTGTGGACTCACAGTGAGTCCCGCGTCTGAAAGTCTTGCTGTCTCGGATTCTGCTCACAGTGATTCCCGCGTCTGACAGTGCGCCTGTCTCGGCTTCTGCTCACAGCGAGTCCCGGTTCTGAAGGTCCTTCCTGTCTCGGCTTCTGCTCGCTCATTAAGCTCAGAATGAAAAAGTGCTGTCTAGTGAAAGGAGAGGAGAAAGTAAAATCTCAGCCAATTTAATAAAAGTGTTTGTCAAATTCTAATGTTCATCAACAATCTGGGTGTATGAAAGTGGCCGAGGGAGATTTTTTCCCCTTCTGTGGATTCACACTGAGTATGGTATCTGAAAGTCTTCGTGTATCCGCTTCTGCTCTCTCATTAAGCTCACAATTAACGACTGCTGTCTCATGTGAAAAGAGAGACCTTCTTTAGAGGCTGCATTTCAGACCAGTGTGTGAAAAAGCCCGAAAATCCACGTATCGCTGCTCAGTATCTAATGTTTATCAACTTTCATTTCATGAATAAACAAAATAGACAGCAGTCTGAGGCCAGTGAGTCAACATCTGCGTTTTACTTCTTTGTGTCGCTGATAAAGCTCACAATTAACAAATGCTGTCTCAAGCGAACGGAGAGGAGAAAATGACAATTCAGCCACTTTAATATGAATGTTTGTGAAATTCGAATGGTTGTGAATAATCTGGGTGTATGGAAACGGTCAGAGACCGACCGGGAAACGGGCGTCTGAAAGTCCTCCTGTCTCGGCTTCTGCTCACAGCGAGTCCCGGTTCTGAAGGTCCTTCCTGTCTCGGCTTCTGCTCGCTCATTAAGCTCAGAATGAAAAAGTGCTGTCTAGTGAAAGGAGAGGAGAAAGTAAAATCTCATTCACTTTTATATGAATATTGGTCCAATTCTATTGATCATGTACAGTCGGGATGTATGGAAACAGTCTGTGACCGAGGGGAAACATTTTCCCGTCTGTGGACTCACAGTGAGTCCCGCGTCTGAAAGTCTTGCTGTCTCGGCTTCTGCTCACAGTGATTCCCGCGTCTGACAGTGCGCCTGTCTCGGCTTCTGCTCACAGCGAGTCCCGCGTCTGACAGTGCGCCTCTCTCGGCTTCTGCTCACAGCGAGTCCCGGTTCTGAAGGTCCTTCCTGTCTCGGCTTCTGCTCGCTCATTAAGCTCAGAATGAAAAAGTGCTGTCTAGTGAAAGGAGAGGAGAAAGTAAAATCTCATTCACTTTTATATGAATATTGGTCCAATTTTATTGATCATGTACAGTCGGGATGTATGGAAACAGTCTGTGACCGAGGGGAAACATTTTCCCGTCTGTGGACTCACAGTGAGTCCCGCGTCTGAAAGTCTTGCTGTCTCGGATTCTGCTCACAGTGATTCCCGCGTCTGACAGTGCGCCTGTCTCGGCTTCTGCTCACAGCGAGTCCCGGTTCTGAAGGTCCTTCCTGTCTCGGCTTCTGCTCGCTCATTAAGCTCAGAATGAAAAAGTGCTGTCTAGTGAAAGGAGAGGAGAAAGTAAAATCTCAGCCAATTTAATAAAAGTGTTTGTCAAATCCTAATGTTCATCAACAATCTGGGTGTATGAAAGTGGCCGAGGGAGATTTTTTTCCCTTCTGTGGATTCACACTGAGTATGGTATCTGAAAGTCTTCGTGTATCCGCTTCTGCTCTCTCATTAAGCTCACAATTAACGACTGCTGTCTCATGTGAAAGGAGAGACCTTCTTTAGAGGCTGCATTTCAGACCAGTGTGTGAAAAAGCCCGAAAATCCACGTATCGCTGCTCAGTATCTAATGTTTATCAACTTTCATTTCATGAATAAACAAAATAGACAGCAGTCTGAGGCCAGTGAGTCAACATCTGCGTTTTACTTCTTTGTGTCGCTGATAAAGCTCACAATTAACAAATGCTGTCTCAAGCGAACGGAGAGGAGAAAATGACAATTCAGCCACTTTAATATGAATGTTTGTGAAATTCGAATGGTTGTGAATAATCTGGGTGTATGGAAACGGTCAGAGACCGACCGGGAAAAGGGCGTCTGAAGGTCCTCCTGTCTCGGCTTCTGCTCACAGCGAGTCCCGGTTCTGAAGGTCCTTCCTGTCTCGGCTTCTGCTCGCTCATTAAGCTCAGAATGAAAAACTGCTGTCTAGTGAAAGGAGAGGAGAAAGTAAAATCTCATTCACTTTTATATGAATATTGGTCCAATTCTATTGATCATGTACAGTAGGGATGTATGGAAACAGTCTGTGACCGAGGGGAAACATTTTCCCGTCTGTGGACTCACAGTGAGTCCCGCGTCTGAAAGTCTTGCTGTCTCGGCTTCTGCTCACAGTGATTCCCGCGTCTGACAGTGCGCCTGTCTCGGCTTCTGCTCACAGCGAGTCCCGGTTCTGAAGGTCCTTCCTGTCTCGGATTCCGCTCGCTCATTAAGCTCAGAATGAAAAAGTGCTGTCTAGTGAAAGGAGAGGAGAAAGTAAAATCTCATTCACTTTTATATGAATATTGGTCCAATTCTATTGATCATGTAATGTCGGGATGTATGGAAACAGTCTGTGACCGAGGGGAAATATTTTCCCGTCTGTGGACTCACAGTGAGTCCCGCGTCTGAAGGTCCTCCTGTCTCGGATTCTGCTCACAGTGATTCCCGGTTCTGAAAGGTCCTTCTGTCTCGGCTTCTGCTCGCTCATTAAGCTCAGAATGAAAAAGTGCTGTCTAGTGAAAGGAGAGGAGAAAGTAAAATCTCATTCACGTTTATATGAATATTGGTCCAATTCTATTGTTCATGTACAGTCGGGATGTATGGAAACTGTGAGCCACCGAGGGGGATCTTTTTCCCTTCTGTCCACTCACAGTGAGTCCCGCTTCTGAAGGTCCTCCTGTCTCGGATTCTGCTCACAGTGATTCCCGCGTCTGACAGTGCGCCTGTCTCGGCTTCTGCTCACAGCGAGTCCCGCGTCTGACAGTGCGCCTCTCTCGGCTTCTGCTCACAGCGAGTCCCGGTTCTGAAGGTCCTTCCTGTCTCGGCTTCTGCTCGCTCATTAAGCTCAGAATGAAAAAGTGCTGTCTAGTGAAAGGAGAGGAGAAAGTAAAATCTCATTCACTTTTATATGATATTGGTCCAATTCTATTGATCATGTACAGTCGGGATGTATGGAAACAGTCTGTGACCGAGGGGAAACATTTTTCCCGTCTGTGGACTCACAGTGAGTCCCGCGTCTGAAAGTCTTGCTGTCTCGGATTCTGCTCACAGTGATTCCCGCGTCTGACAGTGCGCCTGTCTCGGCTTCTGCTCACAGCGAGTCCCGGTTCTGAAGGTCCTTCCTGTCTCGGCTTCTGCTCGCTCATTAAGCTCAGAATGAAAAAGTGCTGTCTAGTGAAAGGAGAGGAGAAAGTAAAATCTCATTCACTTTTATATGAATATTGGTCCAATTCTATTGATCATGTACAGTCGGGATGTATGGAAACAGTCTGTGACCGAGGGGAAACATTTTCCCGTCTGTGGACTCACAGTGAGTCCCGCGTCTGAAAGTCTTGCTGTCTCGGCTTCTGCTCACAGTGATTCCCGCGTCTGACAGTGCGCCTGTCTCGGCTTCTGCTCACAGCGAGTCCCGCGTCTGACAGTGCGCCTGTCTCGGCTTCTGCTCACAGCGAGTCCCGGTTCTGAAGGTCCTTCCTGTCTCGGCTTCTGCTCGCTCATTAAGCTCAGAATGAAAAAGTGCTGTCTAGTGAAAGGAGAGGAGAAAGTAAAATCTCATTCACTTTTATATGAATATTGGTCCAATTCTATTGATCATGTACAGTCGGGATGTATGGAAACAGTCTGTGACCGAGGGGAAACATTTTCCCGTCTGTGGACTCACAGTGAGTCCCGCGTCTGAAAGTCTTGCTGTCTCGGATTCTGCTCACAGTGATTCCCGCGTCTGACAGTGCGCCTGTCTCGGCTTCTGCTCACAGCGAGTCCCCGGTTCTGAAGGTCCTTCCTGTCTCGGCTTCTGCTCGCTCATTAAGCTCAGAATGAAAAAGTGCTGTCTAGTGAAAGGAGAGGAGAAAGTAAAATCTCATTCACTTTTATATGAATATTGGTCCAATTCTATTGATCATGTACAGTCGGGATGTATGGAAACAGTCTGTGACCGAGGGGAAACATTTTCCCGTCTGTGGACTCACAGTGAGTCCCGCGTCTGAAAGTCTTGCTGTCTCGGATTCTGCTCACAGTGATTCCCGCGTCTGACAGTGCGCCTGTCTCGGCTTCTGCTCACAGCGAGTCCCGGTTCTGAAGGTCCTTCCTGTCTCGGCTTCTGTTCGCTCATTAAGCTCAGAATGAAAAAGTGCTGTCTAGTGAAAGGAGAGGAGAAAGTAAAATCTCAGCCAATTTAATAAAAGTGTTTGTCAAATCCTAATGTTCATCAACAATCTGGGTGTATGAAAGTGGCCGAGGGAGATTTTTTTCCCTTCTGTGGATTCACACTGAGTATAGTATCTGAAAGTCTTCGTGTATCCGCTTCTGCTCTCTCATTAAGCTCACAATTAACGACTGCTGTCTCATGTGAAAGGAGAGACCTTCTTTAGAGGCTGCATTTCAGACCAGTGTGTGAAAAAGCCCGAAAATCCACGTATCGCTGCTCAGTATCTAATGTTTATCAACTTTCATTTCATGAATAAACAAAATAGACAGCAGTCTGAGGCCAGTGAGTCAACATCTGCGTTTTACTTCTTTGTGTCGCTGATAAAGCTCACAATTAACAAATGCTGTCTCAAGCGAAAGGAGAGGAGAAAATGACAATTCAGCCACTTTAATATGAATGTTTGTGAAATTCGAATGGTTGTGAATAATCTGGGTGTATGGAAACGGTCAGAGACCGACCGGGAAACGGGCGTCTGAAAGTCCTCCTGTCTCGGCTTCTGCTCACAGCGAGTCCCGGTTCTGAAGGTCCTTCCTGTCTCGGCTTCTGCTCGCTCATTAAGCTCAGAATGAAAAAGTGCTGTCTAGTGAAAGGAGAGGAGAAAGTAAAATCTCATTCACTTTTATATGAATATTGGTCCAATTCTATTGATCATGTACAGTCGGGATGTATGGAAACAGTCTGTGACCGAGGGGAAACATTTTCCCGTCTGTGGACTCACAGTGAGTCCCGCGTCTGAAAGTCTTGCTGTCTCGGCTTCTGCTCACAGTGATTCCCGCGTCTGACAGTGCGCCTGTCTCGGCTTCTGCTCACAGCGAGTCCCGGTTCTGAAGGTCCTTCCTGTCTCGGATTCCGCTCCGCTCATTAAGCTCAGAATGAAAAAGTGCTGTCTAGTGAAAGGAGAGGAGAAAGTAAAATCTCATTCACTTTTATATGAATATTGGTCCAATTCTATTGATCATGTAATGTCGGGATGTATGGAAACAGTCTGTGACCGAGGGGAAACATTTTCCCGTCTGTGGACTCACAGTGAGTCCCGCGTCTGAAGGTCCTCCTGTCTCGGATTCTGCTCACCAGTGATTCCCGCGTCTGAAGGTCCTGCTGTCTCGGCTTCTGCTCGCTCACTAAGCTTAGAATGAAAAACTGCTGTCTAGTGAAAGGAGAGGAGAAAGTAAAATCTCATTCACGTTTATATGAATACTGGTCCAATTCTATTGTTCATGTACAGTCGGGATGTATGGAAACTGTGAGCCACCGAGGGGATCTTTTTCCCTTCTGTCCACTCACAGTGAGTCCCGCGTCTGAAGGTCCTGCTGTCTCGGCTTCTGCTCGCTCACTAAGCTTAGAATGAAAAACTGCTGTCTAGTGAAAGGAGAGGAGAAAGTAAAATCTCATTCACGTTTATATGAATACTGGTCCAATTCTATTGTTCATGTAATGTCGGGATGTATGGAAACTGTGAGCCACCGAGGGGGATCTTTTTCCCTTCTGTCCACTCACAGTGAGTCCCGCTTCTGAAGGTCCTCCTGTCTCGGATTCTGCTCACAGTGATTCCCGCGTCTGACAGTGCGCCTGTCTCGGCTTCTGCTCACAGCGAGTCCCGGTTCTGAAGGTCCTTCCTGTCTCGGCTTCTGCTCGCTCATTAAGCTCAGAATGAAAAAGTGCTGTCTAGTGAAAGGAGAGGAGAAAGTAAAATCTCATTCACTTTTATATGAATATTGGTCCAATTCTATTGATCATGTACAGTCGGGATGTATGGAAACAGTCTGTGACCGAGGGGAAACATTTTCCCGTCTGTGGACTCACAGTGAGTCCCGCGTCTGAAAGTCTTGCTGTCTCGGATTCTGCTCACAGTGATTCCCGCGTCTGACAGTGCGCCTGTCTCGGCTTCTGCTCACAGCGAGTCCCGGTTCTGAAGGTCCTTCCTGTCTCGGCTTCTGCTCGCTCATTAAGCTCAGAATGAAAAAGTGCTGTCTAGTGAAAGGAGAGGAGAAAGTAAAATCTCATTCACTTTTATATGAATATTGGTCCAATTCTATTGATCATGTACAGTCGGGATGTATGGAAACAGTCTGTGACCGAGGGGAAACATTTTCCCGTCTGTGGACTCACAGTGAGTCCCGCGTCTGAAAGTCTTGCTGTCTCGGCTTCTGCTCACAGTGATTCCCGGCGTCTGACAGTGCGCCTGTCTCGGCTTCTGCTCACAGCGAGTCCCGGTTCTGAAGGTCCTTCCTGTCTCGGATTCCGCTCGCTCATTAAGCTCAGAATGAAAAAGTGCTGTCTAGTGAAAGGAGAGGAGAAAGTAAAATCTCATTCACTTTTATATGAATATTGGTCCAATTCTATTGATCATGTAATGTCGGGATGTATGGAAACAGTCTGTGACCGAGGGGAAACATTTTCCCGTCTGTGGACTCACAGTGAGTCCCGCGTCTGAAGGTCCTCCTGTCTCGGATTCTGCTCACAGTGATTCCGCGTCTGAAGGTCCTGCTGTCTCGGCTTCTGCTCGCTCACTAAGCTTAGAATGAAAAACTGCTGTCTAGTGAAAGGAGAGGAGAAAGTAAAATCTCATTCAGTTTATATGAATACTGGTCCAATTCTATTGTTCATGTACAGTCGGGATGTATGGAAACTGTGAGCCACCGAGGGGATTTTCCCTTCTGTCCACTCACAGTGAGTCCCGCGTCTGAAGGTCTGCTGTCTCGGCTTCTGCTCGCTCACTAAGCTTAGAATGAAAAACTGCTGTCTAGTGAAAGGAGAGGAGAAAGTAAAATCTCATTCACGTTTATATGAATATTGGTCCAATTCTATTGTTCATGTAAGTCGGGATGTATGGAAACTGTGAGCCACCGAGGGGATCTTTTTCCCTTCTGTCGACTCACAGTGAGTCCGCTTCTGAAGGTCCTCCTGTCTCGGATTCTGCTCACAGTGATTCCGCGCTGACAAGTCTCGCTTCTGCTCACAGCGAGTCCCGGTTCTGAAGGTCTTCCTTCTCGGCTCGCTCATTAAGCTCAGAATGAAAAAGTGCTGTCTAGTGAAAGGAGAGGAGAAAGTAAAATCTCATTCACTTTTTATATGAATATTGGTCCAATTCTATTGATCATGTACAGTCGGGATGTATGGAAACAGTCTGTGACCGAGGGGAAACATTTTCCCGTCTGTGGACTCACAGTGAGTCCCGCGTCTGAAGTCTTGCTGTCTCGGATTCTGCTCACAGTGATTCCCGCGTCTGACAGTGCGCCTGTCTCGGCTTCTGCTCACAGCGAGTCCCGGTTCTGAAGGTCCTTCCTGTCTCGGCTTCTGCTCGCTCATTAAGCTCAGAATGAAAAAAGTGCTGTCTAGTGAAAGGAGAGGAGAAAGTAAAATCTCATTCACTTTTATATGAATATTGGTCCAATTCTATTGATCATGTACAGTCGGGATGTATGGAAACAGTCTGTGACCGAGGGGAAACATTTTCCCGTCTGTGGACTCACAGTGAGTCCCGCGTCTGAAAGTCTTGCTGTCTCGGATTCTGCTCACAGTTTCCCGCGTCTGACAGTGCGCCTGTCTCGGCTTCTGCTCACAGCGAGTCCCGGTTCTGAAGGTCCTTCCTGTCTCGGCTTCTGCTCGCTCATTAAGCTCAGAATGAAAAAGTGCTGTCTAGTGAAAGGAGAGGAGAAAGTAAAATCTCAGCCAATTTAATAAAAGTGTTTGTCAAATTCTAATGTTCATCAACAATCTGGGTGTATGAAAGTGGCGAGGGAGATTTTTTCCCCTTCTGTGGATTCACACTGAGTATGGTATCTGAAAGTCTTCGTGTATCCGCTTCTGCTCTCTCATTAAGCTCACAATTAACGACTGCTGTCTCATGTGAAAGGAGAGACCTTCTTTAGAGGCTGCATTTCAGACCAGTGTGTGAAAAAGCCCGAAAATCCACGTATCGCTGCTCAGTATCTAATGTTTATCAACTTTCATTTCATGAATAAACAAAATAGACAGCAGTCTGAGGCCAGTGAGTCAACATCTGCGTTTTACTTCTTTGTGTCGCTGATAAAGCTCACAATTAACAAATGCTGTCTCAAGCGAAGGAGAGGAGAAAATGACAAATCAGCCACTTTAATATGAATGTTTGTGAAATTCGAATGTTGTGAATAATCTGGGTGTATGGAAACGGTCAGAGCCGACCGGGATCGGGCGTCTGAAAGTCCTCCTGTCTCGGCTTCTGCTCACAGCGAGTCCCGGTTCTGAAGGTCCTTCCTGTCTCGGCTTCTGCTCGCTCATTAAGCTCAGAATGAAAAAGTGCTGTCTAGTGAAAGGAGAGGAGAAAGTAAAATCTCATTCACTTTTATATGAATATTTGGTCCAATTCTATTGATCATGTACAGTCGGGATGTATGGAAACAGTCTCTGTGACCGAGGGGAAACATTTCCCGTCTGTGGACTCACAGTGTCCCGCGTCTGAAAGTCTTGCTGTCTCGGCTTCTGCTCACAGTGAGTCTGACAGTGCGCCTGTCTCGGCTTCTGCTCACAGCGAGTCCCGGTTCTGAAGGTCCTTCCTGTCTCGGCTTCTGCTCGCTCATTAAGCTCAGAATGAAAAAGTGCTGTCTAGTGAAAGGAGAGGAGAAAGTAAAATCTCATTCACTTTTATATGAATTTGGTCCAATTCTATTGATCATGTAAGTCGGGATGTATCTGTGACCGAGGGGAAACATTTTCCCGTCTGTGGACTCACAGTGAGTCCGCGTCTGAAGGTCCTCCTGTCTCGGATTCTGCTCACAGTGATTCCGCGTCTGAAGGTCCTGCTGTCTCGGCTTCTGCTCGCTCACTAAGCTCAGAATGAAAAACTGCTGTCTAGTGAAAGGAGAGGAGAAAGTAAAATCTCATTCACTTTTATATGAATATTGGTCCAATTCTATTGTTCATGTACAGTCGGGATGTATGGAAACTGTGAGCCACCGAGGGGGATCTTTTTCCCTTCTGTCGACTCACAGTGAGTCCCGCTTCTGAAGGTCCTCCTGTCTCGGATTCTGCTCACAGTGATTCCCGCGTCTGACAGTGCGCCTGTCTCGGCTTCTGCTCACAGCGAGGTCCCGGTTCTGAAGGTCCTTCCTGTCTCGGCTTCTGCTCGCTCATTAAGCTCAGAATGAAAAAGTGCTGTCTAGTGAAAGGAGAGGAGAAAGTAAAATCTCAGCCAATTTAATAAAAGTGTTTGTCAAATTCTAATGTTCATCAACAATCTGGGTGTATGAAAGTGGCCGAGGGAGATTTTTTTCCCTTCTGTGGATTCACACTGAGTATGTATCTGAAAGTCTTCGTGTATCCGCTTCTGCTCTCTCATTAAGCTCACAATTAACGACTGCTGTCTCATGTGAAAGGAGAGACCTTCTTTAGAGGCTGCATTTCAGACCAGTGTGTGAAAAAGCCCGAAAATCCACGTATCGCTGCTCAGTATCTAATGTTTATCAACTTTCATTTCATGAATAAACAAAATAGACAGCAGTCTGAGGCCAGTGAGTCAACATCTGCGTTTTACTTCTTTTGTGTCGCTGATAAAGCTCACAATTAACAAATGCTGTCTCAAGCGAAAGGAGAGGAGAAAATGACAATCAGCCACTTTAATATGAATGTTTGTGAAATTCGAATGGTTGTGAATAATCTGGGTGTATGGAAACGGTCAGAGACCGACCGGAAACGGGCGTCTGAAAGTCCTCCTGTCTCGGCTTCTGCTCACAGCGAGTCCCGGTTTCTGAAGGTCCTTCCTGTCTCGGCTTCTGCTCGCTCATTAAGCTCAGAATGAAAAAGTGCTGTCTAGTGAAAGGAGAGGAGAAAGTAAAATCTCATTCACTTTTATATGAATATTGGTCCAATTCTATTGATCATGTACAGTCGGGATGTATGGAAACAGTCTGTGACCGAGGGGAAA
>NW_026116053.1:0-11549 GCF_001640805.2 Lates calcarifer
AGTCAGGTTATGGTCAGGTTATAGTCAGGTTGTCAGAGCTCTGACTGATGTTGTGGCTCCATAAAAACATGTTGTTTGTTTTCAGTGAAAGAGGAAACAGAGGAAAACAAACTGTGGATCTGAAAAGAAGAAGTTTGTCTCAGTGACGTCTGAGTCACAAACGTCATCAGACAGATCTTTATTTCATGATACAACGAGCCAGTTATCGAACCAACAACCTCTGTGTGTGTGTGTAACAATAAATACTCAGATATACTGCAGGTTTATAAAGAGTGTTTCTGTCACTGTGTCAGTGTGTGTCAGTCAGTGTGTGTAGTTGTGTATAGTTGTGTGTCAGTATGTCAGTGTGTGTCAGTGTGTCAGTGTGTGTAGTTGTGTATCAGTGTGTCAGTGTGTGGTCAGTGTTGTCAGTGTGGTGTAGTTGTGTGTCAGTGTGTGTATGTGAGTGTGTTGCGGATGCTCCACACGTCTCCGTTCAGAGCGTTAGCCCGCTCCCTGTAGCGTCCAGCGTGAACAGAGCGAGCTGTCGTCTGAAGCGTCGCTCGTCGAAGCGTCCCGGGGTCAGAGGTCAGCAGGGCCAGGTGCTCAGTGAGCGCGCTCAGAGTGTGGTCGCCGCGGCCGTGGATCACGTGACGAAACGGCATCTCCACCACCGACACGTACTGAGACAGGAAGTAGTACTCCACCTGCAGAGAGAGGGTTTTATTACTCTGATGTACCTTCATCACACAGGTGTTGTGGTACTCGTACCTTCATGACACAGGTGTTGTGGTACTCGTACCTTCATGATGCGGGTGTTGTAGGAGCGGGCGGTGCTCGGGTCGTGCAGGTCGCTGTAGTCGATGGCTCTCTGCAGAGTCTCTGCTGCTCGGCTGTAATCACCTCTGGCGCTGAAAACCCACTGAGGAGAGAGACCTCTGGACTGGGGGGGGGGGGGGGGGGGGTAGAGGGGGAAGAGGGGGAGAAGGAGAGGATGGGGGAGATGACGACATGTGAACAGGTCTGAACCAGCAGGAAGCTTCAGGTATTTCACTGGTTCCTGTTTGATGACTTGCTCTAGAACCTGAACAAGAACCTGAACCAGGTCCTGGTCCTGGTCTGTTACCTGCAGCTCGGCAGAGTGTTTGTTGAGCTGAGCGCTGAACTGCAGCACCGTCTGGGCGTAGGAAGTGATGCGTAGGGGCAGGATGTGGTCGTGGGCCAATCGCAGCACCATCTCCCCCACCAGCTCCCCCAGGCTCCGCCCCGTGACCCCCAGACGACCCCCCAACACTTCCTGAAGACGGGCGGCGCTGTCCAGAGGCGTGTTGATGAACGGGTACGCTCGCTCCTGAACACACACACACACACACACACACACACACACACACACACACACACCTGATGACGTCACCTGTCCCACAGGTGTACCAGGTGATGTCATAAATCAGGTGACAGCAGGTGAGTCCTACCTCGGTGAATCTGAGCTCCATGGCAGGAACTCCTGCGAACGCGGTGAAACTGTACGCTCCACTGTTCAGGTACAGCGGCTTGATGCTGAGGAGACAGCAGCAGTTACTCAGGTGTGTTGCTCAGGTGTGTTGCTCAGGTGTGTTACCTGCAGCAGTGTTCAGGTGAGTCACTGTTACTGTGTGTGTCCTCACATCCTCCAGCTGCCTCCCTCTCTCTCCGCCTGGCTGTAGATGGTCTGACCTGCGTGTTTCGGATGCTCCACCTCAAACAGGTACAACACACAGGTGAACGTGAGGTCAGAGCTGAGGTCAGAGAGGGGGCGGAGTCAGCACACCTGTACACTAACTGTCACCTCTCACCTGTCTGATGGCAGCGTCCAGCAGGTCGACCAGCAGAGGACTGGTGTAGGCCGACAGGACGTCATCACCTGAGAGAGAGAGAGAGAGAGACAGACAGACAGTCAGTCAGTTAGACAGAGAGAGAGACAGTCAGACAGACAGACAGACAGACAGTCAGTCAGAGACAGACAGACAGTCAGACAGAGAGAGAGACAGTCAGTCAGACAGACAGACAGTCAGTCAGAGAGAGAGACAGTCAGACAGACAGACAGACAGACAGTCAGTCAGAGACAGACAGACAGACAGACAGAGAGAGAGACAGTCAGACAGTCAGTCAGACAGTCAGTCAGACAGACAGACAGTCAGTCAGAGACAGACAGACAGACAGAGAGACAGACAGACAGTCAGTCAGAGACAGACAGACAGACAGACAGAGAGAGAGACAGACAGTCAGTCAGAGAGAGAGACAGTCAGACAGACAGACAGACAGACAGACAGACAGTCAGTCAGAGACAGACAGACAGACAGACAGAGAGAGAGACAGTCAGACAGTCAGTCAGACAGTCAGTCAGACAGACAGACAGTCAGTCAGAGACAGACAGACAGAGAGACAGACAGTCCGTTACCCATCACAGCCTGGTCCAGACTGAAGTAGGCCACAGCCTTCAGGTGGAGCATGGACAGGTAACCCTGACACACAGAGGTCAAAGGTCAGTCACCAGTGAGTCATACCGTGATGTCAAAGTTAAATCCCATGTGACGTGTTCTCTGCTCTATGATTGGACGAACCTCCAGCCATTCAGTCGCTCCCACGTTCCCAAACTCTCCAGCGTCCCAGCTGACGAACAGTAAACTCCGTCTGGGACTGAAACCTGAACAGACAGCAGCTCGTTCACTGTTTCTGCTGGACCCGCCCGGACGACAGGTGGAGGGGGTTTCTACCTGTGTCCAGGTGAGACTTACCGTTCTTCACCATGGCGGAGAAGGTTCGAGCCAGCTCCAGAAGGATGGCCGTTCCAACCCCGGACTTCACGGCTCCTGGACCCAGAGAGTCCCTCTGAGCTCCCAGTATGATGTACTGGTCTGACAGAGACACAGCAGTGACCACAGAGCTCACCTGTACAGGTACTGACCGTCTCTCTCAGGTGAGTCTTACCTGGTTCCACCCGGCCCACCACAGAGGAGAAGATGTTGTTGAGGAGGACAGGCGTCATCGTGTTGTGGACGGACATCTTGACTCTGCGTCTGGAGCTGAACTCTGGACCGACCACGCAGCGCACGTACGGCAGCCGGCCTCGCCACGACGGCGGGCAGGACGGACCCGACAGCTGGCTGAGACATGGAGACACGGAGTGAGGTCACAGTCACACCTGAGCAGGTAACCTGAGGGGGCGGGGATCACCTCAGCAGCTTGGCGGCCACAGTGGCGCTGACGGGCAGAGCCGGGATGAGCGGCAGGCCCGAGGACTGGATGGGCGGGAACTGAGTGTGGTTAAAGGAGGGGAAGCCGGGGGTGAAGGGGTCACCTGACCCCAGGTGCACCTGTGATTGGACGACGCAGAGGGAGAAGCTGATTGGCTGGAGGCGGTGAAACATGGGAAACCTGTGTGTGTGTGTGTGTGTGTGTGGGTGTGTTACGTGTTCGGACACGGCGGTGTGTGTGCTCAGTCCGAGGCGGCGGGGGTCCTGCGGCAGGTCGGCGGGGTCGGGGTAGATCAAAGCTCCGCCCGCCCCGCTCCTCTCAGCCAACCAGACCTTCTCTGCGAAACTGACCCCGCCCCCGACTCGCATCACCACCACACAGCCAATCACAGACACGCCCGCGCTCTTCAGCCAATTAAAATCCTCCGGGCGGCCGTAGTTGGCGTAGACCACGCCCCCCTGCAGAGACAGACAGGCACAGGTGACTGAGGTCACGTTACCATGGCGATGAACACATCCTGTCCCCGTGTCTCACCGTGGTACTTCCTGTGGCGCTGTATGGACAGAAATCAGACGGGTTCAGAGGAATCTGCTCTGAGACGAGTCCTGCAGAGTCCACCAGGCACAGAGAGCTGCTCTGAGACCTGCACACAACAAACACACAAACAACAAACAACAAACAAACAACAAACAAACAACAAACAACAAACAGACAGACAGACAGACAAACAGACAGACAGACAGACAAAGAGACAGACAGACAGACGCCTGGCGTCAGACAGTCTGTTGTGGGCGTCAGTTAAAGGACGGCGTCTCTTCCCGTTGTCCCGCCCCTCGGCTCTCACCTGTCGGGGAACTGCAGCGTGGCGTACAGGGACTCGGTCCAGGTGTGATCCATCTGCAGCTGTCTGAACCGACGCAGGATCTCTGAGGCCAGAGACGTTCCCTCTGCAGAACCTGGAGGATGACTCGCTCTGCTGACTCGACTGATCAGAGAAATCACCTTTTTATTAAAGAGTCAGATCCTGTTTAACCAGAAACATCTCTGTATATCAGCACCAGACTCCATAGAGAAAAACAGGGATTTAACAGGAGCTGCTGGAATACCACTGCCTCCATCTGTTAGTGTGTCTGTGTTACTGTGTGACTTTCAGTGGTGGAAGAAGTAATCAGATACTTTACTGAAGTAAAAGTACCACACAGTAACACAGACACACTAACAGATGGAGGCAGTGGTATTCCAGCAGCTGCTGGTTAAATCCCTGTTTTCTCAATGGAGTCTGGTATGGTGATAACCTGGCCTCTCTTACCTGACCGTGCTGTGGATATCTTCATCCTGCAGCAGCCTCCTCATCATTGCCCTCAGCTCTCCCAGGTAAGGCCCCGCCCCTCCATCTGCAGGTGGTTTAGCCCCGCCCCCAGGCTGCTCATCCTCCTCCACCTGCCCCCCCAGCTGGGAGCAGTGGTACCGCCCACTGAACACAGCGAAGGCCAATAGGAAAGCTGAGAGAGGGAAGCCACGCCCACTTTAATCACCTGATCAGAGTGATCAATAAAACCTGTGTGTGAGTGTGTGTGTGTGTGTACCGGCAGCGAAGATGACGACTCCGCACAAACACAACAACACACCAGCTCTCCGGTAACCATGGCGATACCTCCACACCAGAGCTGTGAGGTCACTGCTAGGCCCCGCCTCCTCGGCCTCTGACGTCACAAACCTCATCTCCACCCCCTGAGCTCCGCCCACCTCCTCATCCTCAGACACTGATTGGTCAAGAGACACTGTGGACGACTGTGGAGAGAGAGAGTGTAACCATGGCGACTGGTCAGAGGGGGAGGAGCCTGTCTCTCTCTGACCTCAGAGCCTCACCTGTCTCAGGTGAGTCCTGATGGAGTCCATGATGATCTACGGAACGACGGTTAATGTCTTCCACTGATCAATAATCAAACACACTGATCTGATCACGTGTGGTATTTAAGTGCTGCTGGGAAACTTGAGCTTCTCATCAAAAAGATAAAACATGCATTTGTTTACGTGGATGATTCAGGCGTCACGCGACCTGACCGTTCGACTGCCTCCGTCCAAACACCGTCCTCTTCTGTCGGTCAGGGTCGTGTCCGACGCCGCGGGGGGAGGTCCAGGTGGATCTACGGGCTGAGCCAACACCTCAGTTCAAACCTGAGCCCAGGTGAAGTGAGAACGGATCAAACCCACAGCCGAGTCCTCGTCCCCTCTGCCTGCTGTGATTGGCTCCTGAGAGGGGTCAGAGGTCAGTGTAAGCTGTGTTTGATCTGCTTAACTTTATTAACAGCTAAGTAAACACACACACACACACACTGCTGAGAGTTAAAGCTGGAAAACCACATCTCACTTTCAGAGTCTAACAGCAGAAGTGAAGCCGAGCTGCTGGTCCTGGTCTGACTCAGTCCTGTGATTTAAGGTGGATTTAAACAGCTGGAACAGGAACTGGCGACTGACCCCTTAAAATGTGAGTCAATGAGTCTGATCCACTGACCTCTTTTATTTCTCTGCTCTCCGTCCACACGGCAGTAAAAGTGTGTGTTTACTCAGTGACCTGCTGTCAGAGCTCCTCCTCCAAACACTGACAAAAACAAAAGATTCAAGTTTAGAGAAAACACAACTGGAACCTTTAAGATCCTGACTCACAACAGCTGTAAGATCTTCACGTCAAAGACTTTAATCATGGACAAATCAAAAACAGGCAAAACAAAAGAGTCAAATAAACAATGATTTTACTGAAACAACATCATCATACACCATTCAGATGATACAGATTTTTAATAATATGGAATGAAAACACAGACACCTGCAAAACAAAAATACAAAAAATAAAATAAATATATTTAAGTGCAAGTTTTTTGTGGGTTTTTGGGATTTTGTAGGTTTTTGGTTTTGCAGTTTTGTGGGTTTTGGGATTTTTTATGTTTTTAGTTTTGCAGTTTTGGGGTTTTGTAGGTTTTTGGTTCTGTGGTTTTGTGGATTTTGTAGGTTTTGGTTTTGTGGTTTAGGAGGTTTTTGGTTTTGTGGTTTTGTAGGTTTTTGGTTTTGCAGTTTTGTGGGTTTTGGGATTTTTTTTTAGGTTTTTGGTTTTGCAGTTTTGTGGGTTTTTGGTTTTGTGATTTTGTAAGTTTTTGGTCTTTAGTAGTTTTAAGTTTTATGCATTTCTAAACTTACAGGTATTTATATAAATTTACATTTTCTGTACAATAAAATACAGTAAAACAAGAACAACAGATACAGTAAATGTGAGCCAGTGGAGGAAGGAGGAACCAGGTCCAGGACTTGAGCTCAGGTTAGGCCACAGCAGTCCAGACTTCCTTCAGGTTGGACACCTGAGTCAAACAAAGAAAAGAAAAATCATCAATTAGAACCAGGACATTTAGCATAAGTTTATAAGGCAGACCAAGATTAAACAGAAGACAAAAACAAAAACAGAAGATTAAACTGAAGTTGATAAACAAAAACAAACTTATCTTCAGAGTCTGTCTTGTGGTGCAGAGGCATCATTGTCAGAGACTTGGTCCAGCTTCACCCTCCTCTTCTTCGTGGCCATCCAGGACACTTCTGAGTCACAGCATCCCTCACTGATTTCTCTGGCAGCACAGGAACCTGATGAACCGGCTGCAGCCTCCGTCACCTCATGGTCTGAACATCCTGCAACTAATCAACCAAAAAGTACAATGAGAGGTTTTCTTTCCCTGTAATTCAGCCTCAGAGTTCTGAGTGGATTCAGCAGGAACCGTCTGTTTAGACATCAGACCTGTAGCACTGTTTAAAACATCTGTGACCAACAGTCTGCGTTGGTTGGACATCAGGTGGTCTGAAGTCTGATGGGTCTGAATACTGAGGATAATTGTTGTAGCAGCGTTTGCTGTAAACTTCCTAATACAAGCTAAGACTGGTCTGATCTAATGAGACAGCTGTTTACTCACCGGTCCAGGAGACGTTGGGATTTCAGCATCAAACTTCAAGCGACGGAGACCGACGGCACCACGCTGCTCAGAGGCCACTACAGCCATACACCCCCCCACCCCCCGTCTGTCTGAGACTGGCCAGAAACAAGGCCAAGACCCATAAAAGATTCAAACAGGGAGCAGATTCTCATTGCTTCATTTTACAATCTGGGATCACTTCAGTTTGATCAGCATCACCAAGTCCTTACAACATGGTCAGCTGGTTCTCAACACCAGATGGATCCTGGTCTGGTTTTGGAACCTGCAGAACCACAGCAGAGTCTAACAGACCAATAATTACTGACAGTGGACTTCCTCTCACACAGAGAAGAAGGGGAAGGAGAAAAGCCTTGCCTTCTTATGATGCGAGTCGACTCATTTGACCTCGTTCTCTGTCGTGTTAACAAGTCCTGGTTCATTGAATCCTGCTGAACAAAGAAAACTAACAGTTTTAAACCAGTCTCAGACAGAGTTTCCCAACACAGAGACAAAGACAGAGGCAGACAAAAGACAGATACCACAAACAAAGACAGTCTGTGTTCAGGGTGTATCGACTGTCCTGAAACCAAGTCTCTTCCTCCTCTGTGAGAAATATCCTGACTTTATCCAAACTGTCTCTGCATTACACCTTGTTGTCGTTAGGTCTCATTTTGGCCTTCAGCTGGATTTCAACATTCACTGTTACAGTTGTCAGATCAGGAGCCATTAACTGACTCAGCCTGATGTTTGTATGAGTTTGGTAAGATGAGGAAACAGACCACTGACAGAGAAACAACCGGAGATGTTTGACCCTGATTCACCAAAATGTTTCAAACACACTCATCAACACAGTGTTTACAAGTCTACAAGTCTGTCTACACATCTGACTTCTGAGGTGATTGAACAGCTCGTCTACAGAAGTAGTTCAGAGACACTGTAACCCAGCAATGTCAGAGTCAGATCTTAAGTTCTGTGTGTGGACATGTCCTGACTGAATCACCAACATTTGGACTGAATTTAAAGCTACAGTTTGATCTACGTCACCAAATCTGTCCCTAAAAAACTAAGATCATAACAGCATACCATGGTCAGCTGATTCACAACACCAGATGGATCCTGGTCTGGTTTTGGAACCTGCAGAACCACAGCAGAGTCTAACTGACCAATAATTACTGACAGTGGACTTCCTCCCACACAGAGAAGAAGGGGAAGGAGAAAAGCCTTGCCTTCTTATGATGCGAGTCGACTCATTTGACCTCGTTCTCTGTCGTGTTAACAAGTCCTGGTTCATCGAATCCTGGTTCCGAATTTCCACATTAGAAAAATGTGGAAAGGTTTGGTCCAAATATCACTGATTCTGTCAGGACATGTGCACACACAGAACTTAAGATCTGAATCTGACATTACCAGGTTACTGTGTCTCTGAACTAGTTCTGAGGACGTCCTGTCGACCACGTCAGCAGTCAGATGTGTGGACAGAGACCTGTAGACCGGTAGACAGAGTGCGGACAAGAGTGTAGAAGCATTTGGACGAATCAGGAGTCAGGCAGTTCACGTTGTCTGCTCTGTCAGAGTCTACCACCAAATCTTACCAAAACACAGACCAACAGTCAGGCCGGGCCAGGAAACAGATCCTTCAGTGTGAGGGGAGCTAAAACTGCTGGGACTGACGGACATGTTGAAGGGGACGAACGAGGAAATGGATAGATCATTAGATCGGCTCCACGGCCGGGTTCAAAAGAGTGAGGGATAGATGGGAGAAGGCTCGGCCGCCCAAAAATAATTTAAAAAAAACAAAAACAAAAAAAAAAAAACAACAACAACCAGAGACGCAAACCTCAGTGTGAGGGAAACTAAAACTGTGGGGACTGAGGGGCAGGAAGGAAACCCAGTTCCAGTGATCTGGATTTTATCAAGTGTGGATGGTTTTATGTTGAAACTCCAGCTCAGCTCAGACTGTTAATGTTGTTTAAGGTCAATTAATTAATGTAGTTTGAGTTTGCAGCTGCTGTTTATCACTGGTTACACTTCATTAACTGGAAACAAACTCATTTACAGTAAACAGTGATTTTTCATGGACTTGTCTAAAACAGTGAGAAGTTAGAACATGGGGATTGATTGGGGTCAAAAACAGAAATGCATTGTTACAGACAAACCTGACCAGTCAACATGTGAACACAGGACTGATGAGAATAAAACCTCAGCTTCATTTCTAACAGTAAACTCACGTGTGGCTCTGGATCCATATTGTGATTGTAATGTTTGGATTCACTGTTCAGTTCTACTACAGAGACAGATCATCAGGCAGCAGCACCAAACGTAACATTAAAGAAACAGAGTCACCGACTGTAGCTTTACCTACAGAGAAACCGTTAGATCACAAATATTGATCAGACAATAATCAGGTCAGCAGCAGAGACAAGCCTTCAATAACTACTCAGATTACAGAGACACACATCAGAAACCTCCAACTCAAACAAACAGAAAATGAAGACATTAACACCTGACTTCCTGTTCACACCCTTCACTAATAAACTCTAAATAAACTCACGTCCAAACAACAAACCACAAACACAGTGAAGAGCTCAGCTGTCTGTTCCTGACCACAGAAAACACACAGACGACCCGGCGGCCATGTTGGAACCGGACGGACGCGCAGACTGAGAGACAGTAAAGGCTCGGCAGCCATGATGGACACATGATTACAGACCAAACATTAGACGCTGATTGGACAGGGAGACATGACGCGGCGGCCATGACAGGGAAGAGAGAAGAGAGAGGAGAGACAAGGAAAGAAAGGTGAGACTTACCTGTTCGTAGATCTACCTGGAAGAAAAGACAGAGCTGGTGTCACTCTGGTTTCTGTGTGGATCACAGATGTGATATAAAACAGGACGTCCCAGGTCTGTGTTCTCACTGAGCACCAACAGTAACACGTGGCCCTGAAGCGGTGACGTTAATGCTAATGCTAAGCTAACTGAGCTAGCTTACAGGGGTCACTGACCTTTGTGAGCGAGGTTTAAAGTTCCTCCTGAAGTTGGACGAGTTGGTTCCAGCGTCTCGTCTTTTCCAGTTCTGTTCATTAAAGAGAATAAAGTTAGTCTGGCAGAGCTGATCCTCGTTCACCTGACGCTGCTGCACCTGCACAGGTGAACCAGGTGCAGCCTGATTGAGCCATCATCACGGTCTCCAGGTGAACCAGAGTCAGAGCTAACGAAGCTAACAGAGGCTCGGTCTGAGTCTCTGCTGTCACACTGTCACCGACACGAGCCTACACACCTGACGTGATGTTACCGAGGCGGACTCACCTGACAGGTGTGTGACCGGAGCCGGTCCCGGTGCTTCTCTTCTTCTCCGGTGTCTTCTCGGTGGCGGCTGGTTTCACCTCAGTGTCTCTCCTCTGTTTGACCGCGGGATTTAAATCCGACGTCGCCGTCACGTGACTAATAAAGCGTTCTGGCGTCTGACGTCACGCACCTGTAATTGGCGGAGCCGCGCTGTGATGCGTTCAGGGACCGCGGAGGGTTGTAAAAAGCGCTGAGGAGTTCAGAGTCTTATTGATCAGTGATGGACTCATGCAGCTGCTTCTCTGCAGGAAACCATGAAGCCGCGGTTCAGGAGTTTTTCCTCCTGAGTCTGAACCGGTTTGGTTCCTGACTCCAAACCGTCTCATTCCCTTCACTGGTTCTACTTGGTCTTCTCTGGTCTGGCTCAGGTTCTGCTCCCTGTCTGCTTTCCTTCCTCTGTGTTAATGAGTGAACGAGCTGCTCTGAGTCTTCTACAGAGACTGGATGGATCAGATCACCCTGCTGGACTGTGACGGACTGTGACTCTTTATGAGGAACACCATGGTGATGATGAGGATCAGAGTCCACACCTGTGTCACAGTTAATGTGCTGTTTCACTGCTGATGTGTTTGATGTCTCATTCAGTTTCTGCTGCTGAACTGTAACAGATTATTCTGCAGCTTCATATCTGACTCTGATGTTGGAGTTTTATAGAAACATTTAAATATAAGTAATAAAATATGAAGTATAACTTGTGTGATCGTTACAGTTTCCTCCGCCTCTGGCAGCTGCTGCCATCTGGTGATCTTCTGTCGGTACTGCACCTGCACCTGAAACAAACCAGCCGTCTCCATGGAGACGACGTCTGTCTGTTGTTCTGTCTGAATAAAGAATCTGACACCTGATCATTTTACATCCTCTCCACTTTGTATTCAGCCCTTCACTTACTGAAGCCTTGGACCAGGAAACCTGGAAACTCTCACTTGCTTCTACATTTATTTCTCTGGTCATTTCTACTTCCTGTGTCCTGAACGACTGATGAACCCGCCAGACTCATTCCACAGCTCGGACCCTGAAACCGAAACTAAACCTTTGA
>NW_026116054.1:0-36308 GCF_001640805.2 Lates calcarifer
CTTTACTCGACTTCACTGACTGCTCCAGATTTTTTAGCATTTAAGTTGTTTTGTTCTAATTTAAACAGAAAGGATTCGGTTACAAGGGCAGCAAATTCCACAGAGTCATCAAGGAGTTCATGATCCAGGGTGGTGACTTCACCAGAGGAGACGGCACTGGAGGTAAGATGGCCACTGACACCTGCAGAATCACATTTATTTCCTGACTTTGTGTATGTATGTATGTATACACACACACACACACACACACACACACACACACACATATTTCTTTTTACCTGTGCAAGAATGAACTTGTCTGTCGGTTGCAGTGTCGGTTACAACTGCTTTATTTCTATTCAGACCAAAAGATTTGCTACAATATCTTGAGCATCTAGGCTTTTGTGACTCAATGATTCATTCTATTGTTTTATACATTTATGGCAGGAGGGCAGGGGAAACCTTCTGCTTTTCAGTAAGAACAGAAAGTAATGTTAAATTTTGTGCCAAGAGCTGTTTCACAAGTGTCACTTGGCCATTTTGTGATGAAACTCTTGGAGTACATTTGACATTTGGCAAATGCTCTTAGTTAGAGTGACTCACAGTGCTGTTCAGTATTCATGAAAAATGAAAATGTCATCCGATAAAGTGAAGATAAATGTCTGGCAGCAATCAAGTCAACAACCTGAGGTGCAAAGGTTTTTATGGGGAGGGAACTCAACAAGCCCACAAACATGAACTGATTGTCTTGTTACAGATTTAAATCGTACAAATGTTATTTCCTCTTGAAGGCAAGAGCATTTATGGAGACCGTTTCCCTGACGAGAACTTCAAGCTGAAGCACTACGGCCCCGGCTGGCTCAGCATGGCCAACGCTGGCAAAGACACCAACGGCTCCCAGTTCTTCATCACCACAATTCTAACTCCATGGCTGGACGGCAAGCATGTTGTCTTTGGAAAAGTTCTGGAGGGAATGGTGAGTCTGAGACATACTCTGGTTGAAACCACCCCATGTTGGTGACTGACAAGCCAGATCTAAAGTGTGATATCTCCTGCTGTCAAAAAAATGATCTGTTGCGTCTACGTTGCCACAAAACATGTCGAGTAGCTGATAATGAAACGACAAAAATAGCAGTCGGTTTCAGCCCAAAATAGATGCCAGTTTCCTGCTCTCTGCCCTACTCAGGAGCTCCATGAGTATAAATCAAAGGAAATGGTGACATATAATGATGAAGACTTGTCTGTTTTTTGCGTTTTTTTTGCCACCCCTGCCACTGCACCTGATGGCAACCTGCTTTTCCTTTGACGTCAGTAACAGATTGTGCAAAATGACTCAGAATTGCACAAAAATGAGTAGAAATGATCGTGTCGTCTAAACGGTAATCTACACCAGTTCTGTCCTGGCTTTTAGTTCTTTATCATTTCAAACAAAAACCATCAGCTGCACAGACGGTCAGGAAAATGTCTGATCTCCAGTGTCGTCCACTTCAAAAGCTTTGATTGACATTTTGTTGCTCTGCCACTTTTCCAAATGCAACTGCACATTATGACTCAGAATTGTGATGAATATAATATCTAGAATATAAATACAAGGGCGACCTGATGGCCAACGCTTGTCTTGGGCAGCAGCATTACTGATGTGTTAATGTAGAAGCCCTATCTAGGGCTCCATTCCACTGCACACTACTCAAATTCAATGTAAGCATTTAGATTATATTTATTTATTTATAATAGTCCAAATAATAATATGACACCAACAGGAGCCATTCTGTATAATGAGAAAAATGTACTTTTTAAGTTTGAAGTAAATTTTATTGATATTTGAATACCTAAGATTTAAGGGACTCTTATCATACGTTATCGTATGTAAATTTTATACAAATATATATGTTAAAGCCAGAACAAAAAGAAGATTATCACAAGAAGACTTGAATAGGCCATAGGCAGGTGAATCTGTTTGAATTAGTTTTGACTTAGCCAAACCTTTCTAACATCCCTGCCCCTTTTGTTTGTCCTCCAGGATGTGGTGAAAACAATTGAGAAAACAAAGACAGATGGCCGTGATAAGCCTCTTAAAGATGTCATCATGCCACGATTGTGGCAAAATCGAGGTGGAGAAGCCATTCGCAGTGGCCAAGGAGTAAGAGCGCTGCTGGTGGTGGGGAGAACAGGACTGGGGGTGTGGGGGTTGAGGGGTAATCGTGCAGGCCACTTTGTTTTATCACTAACAGCCCTGTGGGTCCTGGAGAAGGGGCTCAGGGTCATTCTGTGTCAGTGGCTGCCGTCTTAACGCACCAGAATAGCATTAACATCGAGCAATCATGACAACACTCTGGGTCCATCTACCAACGAGGCATTCCAAGGTGCACTTAACTGTTGGTCGTTTTTTTGTAAAAAATGAAATCTAAAATAAAGGTTTCAAGTTTTGTTAAGTTTTGGTGTCTTAAGTGTTTTCTAAATTTTTATTATACCTGTTGTCACCAGCACTCTAAAAAATATGCACACGCTCTGGAGATTAATGACTATTACTGTGGAAAAGAAGACAGCTTGCTTATATTTTATTATATATTTAGACACAAGAAGTGAGTTTGTGTGTGGATTTTATGCATCATGAAAACCCATTCACAAAATTTAAGGACGGTTCTCCTTGTGACCACTTAGTGGCCACTATTTACTCAGATAGCTGTATGCTATTGAACCATCTGATTATTCCAGTGGAAACCCAGGCTGTGGTAATGCTGTCCTTAGGAATTCTCCATCATTCCTTGACCTCATGACTCTTTCCATCAAGACTAAGGAAAAGTGGTAAGTGGTAAGGACACACGATGCGTTTTTTTTGACCGGCAGAACAATTTTTTTAATGTCTCTATGTCTTCTGGGTGACTGTAAGGATCAGTATATAATCATAATAACAGCTGATACAATCACCTCATAAACCTCATGTTTGAAGTAATGATTTTACAAAAACCACTCTGTCACACCTCTGGAATAAACATCCCATAAGTTTTGTTTTTTCCTGTTAAAGTCTCAGTCTGAGCAGCAGAGGGCTCCCTAACACCAGAGATACCAGCTCCATGTCTGTGAGCTTGCTTTGACTTTTAGGGCAATAAATGAGGAACTGTGCATTTCTGTGGTTCTCTGCCTATTTGTGATTGTTTAGGGCATAAAATGGCTCCACTTGTTTTCTCCACTTCTATCACACATTATCTCAGCGGGAAGGAAAGTGGTTTCTTTGAGCACATAAAGAAATCACCATGCATTTGTTTTTATCTTTTTCTACTATTCAGTGGGTAGATTTTTCTGCATCAGGACAAAATGGTTCATGTGGTCAAAAAAATGAAGGCTGTCGACACAGCTTCCTGATGCTCATGTGGAAGAACCACTCCCTCCTGGAGCGTCAGGCATGTTCAAACTAACACTTTGCAGATATGTTCAGGTCAGAAACATGTCTGTACACTACAGTTCTTAACTGCATTTTTCTTCCTGACGCATGATTGGCATTACACTGCAGATTACAGTGATTGTTTACCAGAAGCAGCATTAAAATATATCAAGACTGACAGTGCATAAATGAAACGTTCATAAAATATGTTTGTGGGTGCTGCTAGAGTACAGTATCCATGTGGGAAATACCATCTATTTCTGTAAAACATTCAGGGACATAACCTTAAAATTTGATGCTTAATAAGACGTCTTACACCATAAAAACTATAATATTTATAGTGCATTGCAGCTACTTTGGCTCTGGGTATCCTGAAACACTCCCCCCAAACAATGCCCTTGACAATAACTGATATATGTGAAATATAAAATAATTTATTCCCATGGAGCCATTTTTAGAAGCAGCGTGTGGAAACATAGAGGCCATGGGAAGAGCGCTGGGTGAGGGATTGGTATTCCTAAACACAACTGACCTCATCTGCTTTTGTCAACTCGTCTGCAGACATAAGGTAATCTGAAATGTGTCCCCCAGTTTCAACATCCACGGCTGGAAAAGTTGAGCGTTGAGTGCTTTTAATGCCAAAAAGCAGGGTTGGCTAGGAAACAGGCTTCAACCTGGCTCCATCCAAAGGTAACAAATTCCACCTACCATCGCTAATTAACACATCATATCTCATTAGATACAACCAAAGCATAAGAATTACACATTGTGGTTTTATGGGGAGTTATGTGCCAAGCTATTTATTGCCTTTTTTTGCTGTTTCCCCTGTAGCTTCATATTTCATGTACAGACATGAGAGTGGGATTGATTCTCTCATCTAACTTCCAGCGTATTTTCCAAAATGAAAACTATTCCTCTGAGAGACAACTCTGTCTGTTAGTTTCAGTATTAACTCAGCCTCAGCCTCAAACAAAAACCAACTTCCATAAATTTACATCTGACTCAGGCATCAAACATAATTGTGACGGGCTATTTTATATTTGCTTGTCATGTTCCTGTAAGACTGCAGGTACACACCCTGACTGAAAAGACTTCCCACTGGGAAAGTCCATCTTTATTTTCAGATATGGTTTAGTATGAAGTTGTATAATTACAGAGGAGTGTGGAAATGCTTTGATTGGAGTATCATTTAGAGAGATTATCTCACTATAAAATGAAATTATATCATCTGCTTTTGCTTTGTTGAGCTGTGATTTAAGTTTGTGAGTAATTTGAAGTTGTAAAAGTGGATGTTGTGCCTCAGGGGCCTCATCTTTGGCTTTACAACTTTAAATTCCTCAAATTTTTCTCTGTAAAGAATGTTTTTTTATGTATATATATTTAAATGATTGATGGGAAATATGCTTCAGCATTGCGAAACAATGATTGAGCCAAGAAAAGCTATTTTGATGAGATGCAGAGAGCTTGTTTTGCCCAGATTCACTCAGGCATCAAGTGACTCACCAGGAGGAAAATATGGAAAGAATTCCCTGGAGTTGGCACAACTGTGGTCTTGGTTAAACCCTCTGTTGTTCGGTTTGGCCTTGTTTGTGGCGATTGGGGATTGTCCGGTTAAACAGTGTTATTCTTCACTTACTGGCTTTGCTGCAAAAGCCGTGACAGGCCGGACATATCTGGCATAGCTTCCTGCAAGAGGCTTTGTCAACGAGATTAAAAGAACACTGGAGAGAATCACAACACGAAGCGTGGAGGTATTCTGTCACACTGGAGAACCAAACATCCACATCCTGCACTCCTGTCAGGGTTCAGGGGAGCATTTTTTTTTTGTCTTCGTCTCCTTACTCTCAAAGTTTAAATGTAGCAGATACAGGACAGGTGTATCTGCTGTGATTATACATATTCCCTGTAGAATATAATCAGATTAACCAGGATGTGGCTTTTTGCAAGGTCAAGGAAAGCTCAGCGTTTCGCACCTGTTACAAAAACTGGTGGCTTTAGAAAATATTAGATGCCATCCTTTCCTGTTAGCATAGCTTAAACCTGCACTGATCAATATTTTAACATAAACAACACGTCAGTTATTTGTGTAATGTGGAAGGTGTTGCTTATGGTCGATAACTATCACCAAACTCTGGAGTTTCCTCAGTGATATAAAGCATTTTAGTATCTTTCAGCTTTTTGTTTTGGTTTTACATTCTGCAGCTTTACTGTTTCTTTTTCCTCCTTTTTATGATGTTCCTCACCTGGATGGCAAATTTTGTCTTCAGTCGTTTCTGGTTCGCCAACTGTTGTTTGGTCTTCTCCAACTCATGAGAGAGTTTGATTCTCTAGTTGTACTCTCGACAACAGTTGGTGAACCACCAATCAACAGGTGCCTAAGGTGACAAATTTCCTGTTGAAGAGCGTGGGTGTCCATCCAGCGGTCCTGATTCCTACCTGCCACTTGTCTGGCGATTTACCTCGCAACTTGCCAAACATGTAAGTTAACAATATTTTCTCATTACGTTAAAAAATACATAAGCCAGTTGGTCATATGTTTTTTAAAAACATATTAGCTGTATATACATGTAATTTATAGGAGATGGTGTTTTTCAGAACAGTTTCACAAATTTACAAAAAATGGTAGCTAATGGTCAAAATAGATGATTTGCATTATCCCGATGGTAAGCTTTGATTCTACTTGGTCACAGTATGACTGAATTGTTTTGGGACATTTTCCTTCACTTCTTCTTCAGACTGGATTGAGTGTCTCTTTAATGAACTGCGATGGTCAGATCTCTACAGATTTTAGGTCACAGGGCTGAAGTGTGAGCATTGACCAGGGTTCTCCATGAACACTGAGACTGTTTTGCATCATTGTTGTGCTGAAATTTGAATCTCTAAAGTCACATGTGCTTTGATTCTTTTGAGCCACTTACTCTCTGTGTAGTAAAGAAGTAGCTGATGGGATTACAGAGATTGTTTTCCTTTGCAGTTTCTCCAGCCCCTGCAGAAGAAGCATGAAGTCATCACCTTGTTGGCCGGGACTCTGTCTGCTCAGCTACTAAATTTGGCAGGATGTCAAACTTCAGAGTCTCTGTGGTTTCATATTCCTGATGGAGCTCATTGTGCTCCAGGGGGCCTTTTCAGTGCTTTAGAAATGTATTATCAATGCCTGAACACAATTCTATTTCAGGTACGTGCTGAGAGTTGCAAGGGCTTCATGAGGTGGTTTGAATTTCACGTCTCATTACCTAGATTTATGTCCAGGTTCAGTTCAGCTCTATAGGGAAACTTGCAAAAGAATACTTAAATAAAACAATATCTTCACTTTGTATATTAATGATAAAAGTCATAACACAATGTTATGAAAAAAAATTCACTTTCCAAAGCTTGGTTTATATAATTCTAGCTTTAGCGACATAGGGATACTTGGATCAATTCATTGCTGGTTTTGGTGTTCTTCCTTTCTTTCTTTACCATCTCAAACTTGTAGAATTACCAGGAATAGCAAACAAACCTGCACCAATACCAGTACGCAGGTCTAACAAACTTGACGTATTGTGACTTTGTTATGTTATAATAGCTGGAGACTGGTTGTAGTTTCTGATGGAATTTATAACATTTTGAGAAGCCAGGTATTGTAATCATTGGCAAAGGAAAAAAGCTATACTTTCCCTTCCTTACACCATGATTTTTTTTTTCAACAATTGCGGGGATGGTCGCCAACTCAGATACCAAAAAACTTCATAGAAATCTCTGCAGCTGAAAGTTCACGTTCAAAATAACAACTGAAGCACGTCCACAAAGATAAGGAAGCCTAAACATGCAGTGTACAAGTCAGAGGGGAAGCACTTTGACAAGAGAAGAATAAATATACAATATGAGCAGCAGCGTGGGAAAGGTCACCGTGGGAACTGGGCCTTGTTTTTTGTCAATGAGTTTTAGAAAGCCAGGCTCTGACTCCACTACAACAGACTTTTGGGTTCCCACCCAGACCTATAGCCAAGCAGTAGTGTCACATCCATTTCTTCATTGTTCTCCAGTTTCCTCTCTGGTTTCTTTTCCCCTCTGCTGCAGCTTGCAGAGTTAGTCATGTTGTTCTCTGGGAGGAGCTTTCTGCAGGACATGGCCAAGGCCACGGTGACACGCCGGTTCCCACGATCTCCTGCCCTTCCTCCAGAGTTACTGCTTGCTCACCGCTCCGGACAGGAAGACGGTACAACAAGGCCACTGAGAGTGCGTGCTAATTTAGGCCCGGCTCTGCTGGGTCTCTATTGTCTTAAATGGGAATTACGTGAAAGTGCCCGTGTCTTCTCTGAAGCTCATCACCAGTAAATCTGAGTTATGTGTGTGTGTGTGTGTGTGTGTGTGTGTGTGAAACACAAATGCCCTTACAAGGATGGGAAATATCTTCCAAATTTGTAAGGACATTTTCCAGTGAAGAAGGTTAGATCAGGGTCAGGGGTTAGATAACAGCACAGTGCTTCCTGTGTGATTTTATCCCATAAGACAGTGGTTCCCAGCCTGGGGGTTGCAATTCTTTAAGTGGTCGTCAGAGAAATCTGAGGGGCCACTAAATGATGAACAAGACAGAGAAGATATCTGTGAGGATTCTCAGTCATCCAGGTCATGGTATTTCAAAGCACTTTAGAAATGCAACAGGACTTGCTTGAGGTTGAAGACATTTCATCTCTCATCTGAAAGACTTCTACACTTCTAACTGACCAGTGGGGAGATGTGGTATTTAACCTCTTATGGAGTTGCGGCACCTTGAGAGTCGTTCAGGTCACATGTGAGATGCTGACCCACCTGGCCAGCATGGGTCAGAGTGAAAGAAGCCATCCATGCCAAACTGGAATAACCAGTCTACAGCCAATTTTACATAGAGATTGCACTCTTGGCATTAAAAGGCATTGCTTGTTTACACAGAGCCACACAAAGCCGGTTTAATAATTTCTTCATTGTGAGCACGTTAGCATGCTTATGTTAGCATTTAGCTGCCTCCGTACAGCATCACAGAGCTGCTACATCTTGCTTTCTTGTGAAAGATTGGATAGTCTTACCTCTTCAGACCCTGAATCATCAGAAAGTCTGAGAATGGCATCCTCACTTCAAAGTCTTTGTTTGGGAACACTGACATACTGTATACAACCTGTGACAAGAAGTCACATCTACTTATTGCTTTATTTTAAAGGTTGGGAAGGTTGGGTTGCTCCATATTGGTCACTGTTTACTCATGTGTTTCAAGGAGAGGTTTTAGTGCTAAAATGCTATTTTCCTTAAAAACAAACATAATTATTACTTCTTAATTATTTTTGGACTACTTCTTCTGTTAGTATTTCATATTATACAACTGCATTTTTCTTCATGTTCCCAATTGTCTTGAGGCTTTAAATCCATCTTTGCCTCATCATCTCCCCTTCATCTACCTCTCAGCCTCAGGATTAGAATGAAAGTGTAGTTAATAAGTAAAATCACAGGGGATAATGGCTTTCTACTTTGCTGTGTGTGGACCAGGTGGCCTGAGTGCTCTCTGTTACCTCGGTGCAGCGTACTTGGCTAATTAAAGTCACTTCCTCCCGGCCTGGATGCATATTTCTAGGGACATGATAAAACGATAAAGCTGTGGTATGGGGACACTGTTAAGTGCTCTGCCAGTGACAATAAAAGTGCTGCTGCATTCCTGCTCATCTCATGTAGTCAGGTAATAGCAGTGGCACTGGCTTTTGCTGACTAGCTTGCTGACAGGGTTGTATAAGAGTATGAAATATTTATCTTAATGTAGATCCTCCAGCTGTGGCACTGGTACCAGAATCTTGAGTTATTTTGATATCAGTGAGTGAATGGAGAGGGTGAAATAACACAAGGCTAAAAGTAAGAGCCTGTATTTTAATACAATATTTATAAGCCCACATACAGAAGTAAGGAACTCCAACTTGTGATATTTAGACAGAAAATCTGTAGTGTGTAGTGTACGTAGAGGAAATGGGACAGCAGGTCTTACGTAATAAAGCGCAGAGCTGAGGGGCAAGTGGGCTTCTTTTAGAAAGAGCAGCTATGTTGGCACTTGAGCTGGCATATCCAGTCAGATATGGAGCCCGCTGAGAGATTACCCACTTACACAGTTCCTGCAGACTGCCTCGCCTGCCCCAGGAAAACCATAATCCTGCAGTCCCAACACTGCTGCCGCTCTGAGAGACTAATGGTTTGAAAAAGGATACACAAATTAGTAGGAGGTTCATGTCATTCTGAGATCTCCCGCCATCTGTTTTCATGCTAGATGACAAGCTGCTTGTTTTCCTGGTCTTAGATTTTTCATCATCCACATCTGTTAATCCATTCCTACATTTAGTCAAATCATTTGGTCGACAGTAATGTGTCAATGGCCCAATACAAGTTAAAGATCACACCCTTAATTTAGTTCTCTCATCAGGTTCATCTCTGCTCGACCTTGTGGTAAAAGATCTCCACCTCCATCTGAAATGACAGCATGTCATTTCTTGGGAGTAACTTAGAGCCACTGGATTATTGCCACAGACTTTCATTAATTGATGTGGTGAGACTGAGATTACATGAGTCTGAAGATCAGATCAGCTGCAGGACATGCCGACAGCTCTACCTGGAAACACTGAGACGCTCCTGCAGCGCTGCATTACGCAGAGACAATCAGCTTATGAAGGTGCTGATTATGACTGCAGAGAGAGAGAACAGCATGTGAGGGCAACTTCCTGAGAAAAGCAAGGTGACACATGTGGGAGCAGTGGGACTGAAACCAAGCCTCCTCCTCCTAATACACTGATTGAATGTAACCTTTCACAGGCAGAGTGTGATTATCATTTAAATGTACGTTTAACATAGCATTGAGATTTGTAACTGTGATGTAATTGCTGAATTTTAAATAACAATACCCTAATTCTTCTGATCAAGATATGGTGTAAGTGATTTACTTTATTATTTAGGATGTGGGGCTGTAAATGGAGAGGAAAGCCTTGTGACATCCACAAGGATCCATCCACACCCTGTGGATCAGACCGTGAAACAATACACAGCATCCGCCGTGCAGCTTGCAGGAGTACATGTAAACATTCTCAAATCATCATCTAAAGAACAAAAGCGGACAACTTCTCCTTCCTGCGGACGCCTACACGTCTGACTCTACTGTGGACCTCACCCACAACAATCACTATCATCATCATAACTTCCACTGAAGATTTGGCAGAGCGCTCGGCTGTTCTCATCCAAACTCATAGTTAGTGTTGTTGTTGTCTGGAGATCACAAGAATTCCAGTTTTAATGGAGATACTTACGCTGGCAGACAGGATGAAGAAAAGTGATGAAAATAGCAAATTTTGACGATTTTAACTTCAGCGTGTCTTTGTGCTTGTTGTTGTGATTACCTGCACAAGTAAATCAACATTTCCACACGCACAATGCTGCCAGAGAGGAACAATGGGACCTTTAATTAGATCAAGAGTTTGTCCAGGGATTGACAGAGTTCTTGCATGCCTGTGTGTCCAAAAACACCAGCAGTGACATACAAAAGCAGAAACATTAGCACTTTTCTTTTTGAGCTTATTCTTTTCTTTGTGGTGCTTTGTGATAGAGACAGTTTAGCTACAAGCAAGAAACCTGAAGACAGCTATATTCAGAGGTTAGTGTCCCATTTCTGATGTTTCCCCCCTATGTGACACATGTTTGTACAGCAGAGAACAGAAAACACACTAACATTGTGTACATGGAAATATGATCATGTATTTTTCAGTAATAGTGAGATGTTTTCCAAAATTTAATCTGGCTTGAGCCGTGTACCTGCAGGCTGCACTGTGTGATCATACTTCAGAGACATGCCTCTAATCGAATAAAACCACAACAGTCACTTTAGGGTTTAATGCACACAACAGACGTTAACTGCAAAGTCAAAAAATGGTGATGGCGAGAACAGGTTGAAGTCGGGACTGGGTTGTACCATCATTCATAAATCCATCACCAGGTTCTTTCTACCTAGTTTAGTGACACTACAGTCTTATTTTTCTTGGCCTAAGATGGTCAAATCCTAGAACATCAAATCTAAAAACTACATAAATTATTCTACAGACCATTAAAACCCTACATTCCTGTACTTGCCCTGGCAGAGTGTGTCGACCAGGAGGCTCAGGGTGTTCATTTGAGTGTGAATGTCATTTCAGGCTGGAAACTGATTCTGAATAATTTTGAAAATTGAGGAAAGTTATTGCAATCAGGAAAACCTGCAGTGTGAATGTAGCTTTTGTTCTCCTCAGTTATCATATTTACTAAAAAAAACTTGAACTTAAAAAGACCGAGACTAAGAAATGCTTACACAGAAATTTAATTATTTAAATGACAAATCACCCGACCCATCCTCCTAAACATTCCTCCTTAAAGGATGCACTGCTCAACTCTGATAACACCTCTGGATAGGCCTGTTTCATTATCAAACTTCAACATCTGGCAACAACAAGTGGACGCCCGTTTAGCTACAGTTTTCAGCAGTCACTCCCCACTGAACTCCTGCTGAATATTTTATCTTCAAAGCTGAGATAGAGTGTCCCGTGACGTTCACACGATCTGCCTTTTGTTTTGCGGCATGAGGAGAGAAGTTACCAGGTCAGGGGTGTCAGTCTCAGAACAGCATCGGTGGAGACAGGTTGAAACAAGAGAGACGTTTTGTTTTTCAGCCAGCATCTCATGTGCGGTTCTGCAATGCTGCGCTGGAGTTCAAGAAGGGCAGCCCAGGGACAGTTTGTCCTGGAAACTAAGATGCTCAGTGTTCACCTGAGATTAAGCTGTGGGCTCAGATTGCTTTTTGTTTGCTGCTGCTGCTGCTGTGCACCTGCTGCAGTAACAGTAAAACAAAGGACTGGTTCTGTGATTTGAAAGAAACTGTAAGCTGTAAAAGACCATATGCAGAATGTGACACAGTTAAACTGCTATTGTCTTTTCACATATTTTGCAGCGTGATTTCCCTGCTGTCAATGGGTTCGTTGGTCACCCAGTCCACCACTTTGGTCCAGAGTGAAATATCTCAAAATCTGGTTCAAGCATTCATGATTCCAAGAAGATCTTGATCACACAGACTTTTGTGATCTCCTGACTTTACATCTAACTCTTAGACGGATCACCATGAATTTTGGTACACACCTTCATGCCTCTGTCAGGGTGATAATAATAAATGAAGGTGCAGTTAAATGCAATCAATACTCACCTCTCACTTTCATGCAACAAATATAAATCAAAGTGTATTAGAAAGCTTTGTTTCTTTCACCTTCACTATTTGGCCACGTTCCCACTAAAGTCACATTGTTCTTAAGCTTGTCATGTGGAGACAGAAAACTACACAAATAGGTCAGTGGCGAAACAACATCTCAGCACATTTCTTTGCATTACAAATAATGAGGCCAAGAATTTGACCTCGGTCACAGTATTTGTTTGCGATCTCAGTGTGACTGAAATAAAAGCGCCTGATACACTGAAGTAGCAACATGCTATCACTCTGCTTGTCTCATTCAAGTGTGAATATGTTAATGAGTTTGACCAATGCTGTCATTTGTGAAAACCTTCCTCCTCCAGTCAGTCTGTATTCCTCATGATTAAGGAGGTTTATGAGGAAGAAAACCCATTATATTTAGTGTTAAATGAAACTTAAACCTATTAAACTTACTGTAAGTGAGTCTGGACACTGCTAGTGTCAGTTACAGGACACAGACTCCCTTAGTGGGTTTCACTCACCATTACATCATGAAGGTGCTGTTCCATGACGGCTGGCGGGTGGCGCTGACCCCCATGTCCCCTGCATACCCGGGCAGGCTGGACCGCCAACATTAGTGCTGTGATGTGCCAGGATCAAGTAGCTGGTCTGCTGTCTTGTTACTAATCTGATAATCTGTTTGGCGCAGGGGCTCTTTTCCATTCCTCCTTACATAACTGTGTCTATGTTCGGATTCACCCTGAAAGTCTGGGCCAAAAGCTGACTACGGCGAGGGGCAGCTGGAGACTTTAAGAGGGAGAAGAGGGCTCGATGTTCCAGGTCCAGGCGATGCATTAAGTTTGTTTTTTCAAATATCTCTCCCTGTAGTTCACTTTGATCCCCGCTCAGGTTTTACTTCAGTGGGGCAAGAGGTAAAGGTCAGCCATCTTGCAGCACCCTGGAGTAGTTTTAGGGGGTCTTGATCCTGGCCAGTGAGAGGTGAAACTAGACCCTAAAATGTCTCTAGGGTCTGTTTGGTTTGTGTTCAGCAGCTCTTTCTTTGATCCTAAGATTAGACCCTGCCCACTCTGGACCTATTACCCTTCATCATGTGAGGGATATAGGGGAGTTTTTCTTGCCACAATCTTTGCTTCAGACTTGACAGTACTATTTAGGGCCCGAGCAACGAGTTGCGTGGGCCCAACGGGGCCATGCAACGAGTTGCAAGGACCCTCTTGTTTTCGTTCGGTTTATTAGGGCCCGAGCAACGAGTTGCGTGGGCCCAACGGGGCCATGCAACGAGTTGCAAGGACCCTCTTGTTTTCGTTCGGTTTATTATTATTATTATTATTATTATTTTTTTTCTTCTTTTTCCGCCTCTTTGATCGCCTTTTTGAGGGCCTTAAAATGCGTCAAAACTCCTGAAAATTTGCAGACGCGTCAGGCACGGCGAAAAATTTAAGAATTTAGGGGTCTTGAGCATGGGTGTGGCAAAATGGCCTCGGTAGCGCCACCTACATTTTTAACGGAACAGCCCCTCAAGCCCGTTGCGCCTAAAAATCTGAAAATCTGCACACATATGTAACATCCCATGACGCACCAAAAAGTCTCTTGGAGCCATATTCTAAACCCAACAGAAAGTATTTTTATTTTGACCGGAAGGTGAAAAAATTGTGTGTTTTTGGCCATTTCCAGGGGTCGCTTGAACGCGAACTAGTCCTAGACGCATTATCCGATTGACTTCAAAATTTGATAATTTGTTCTTAAGACATAGACGAAGTTAAATTGCAAAAGTTTCGGACTTTTCATTGAAGGGCGTGGAAGTTATGGCCCCTCAAAGTTCGATCACTCGCCACAAAACAGGAAGTTGCTTTAAATTTGCTATATTTCGGCCATACTTTGTCCAAACTGCATCAAACTTTACAGGATTGTTAATGGTACCTATCTGCACACATCCATATGTCAATATTCATACAATTGTTGTAGCACCACCTATTTATAGCAGGAAATGACATATTTTATAGTGTGATGTCCAGTTTCTAGACGGGTGACCAGATTCACTTCAAATGTTGTCAGGACAGACTTAAGGATTTTTGGAAGACTGGCTCCGAAAATTGTGAGTTTGGGTCGAAGCGTGTGCCGGTTCTGGCCCGTCAAAGTTCGGAAACCCAACTTCCTGTTTGAAACCTCAGATTTTGGGGTAACTTCCTGTTGCGACTCTCTACTTTATCCTACAGATGGAGCCATTGTATTACTCTTTGATGGGTTTTTGGAAGGGGGTCTCTGTGTGTGTGTGTCTGTGTGTGTCTGAGGGGGGAGGGGAAGAGGAGTTGATTGTGTCTGTGAGAAGCTGCCACAGAGAGGTTACAGTCAATAGAGCCATGATCTGTCACAGATGATGAGCTCTGAATAATATTATCACAGAAAATAATTAGCATAAAAGCTTTTATTTTAAATTTGTTGCAACAAATTCAGGTTTCTTACAGCGTTTTCCTTATTGAAAACTAAATTCTACCTGAAATGTATCAATAAAAATCTTCTTTTGCAGTTAATGTCACCAGTTTATAGTTTAGTTTTAATAGCATTCCCTGTCACTGATGTGCCTTTAATTGTCGGTTCTATCAGGGATCATTTATGTGTTTATCTTACGGGGGTGAGCCACCTCACAGGTTGGTTATATTACCTGTTGACCTCAGCTCAGTGAGCTAAGACAATGTTTAATGCAGTGTTTTTTCTGATATGAAAATGGATATTATTCAGCACATCTAACCTCAGCAGGCCCCTCTTCAGAAACTCATATCTGCAGATGTCAAAGCTGGCTCAAAAAATTAAACTGGCTTCAAATTAATTTGAAGGAATTGTAGGTTATTTTGAATTCATGTAATCTTACCATATGTCTCCCCTTGACCAATGCTGAGCGTGGATTAATGCTGTCTTTACAGTTTGGTTTTGATCAGTTAGGAAATTTCACAAGGGGTCAGTTGATTTTTTCGTGTTACTCAGTGTACGGCAACAGGAAAAGTGCACGTCTACATCCACTGGCGTCGAGGTGAACCAGCTGAATATAAGCCACTCAAGTTGACGACAAGTGCATTGAAAAGTAAAAGCTGCTGGCCTTTACCTTTTCTTTGTCAAAGCGCCTGTTCGGCCAGTAGTTAGTAAAGTAATATTTTCAGCGTTGTCCACAGTCTCATGACATGTTTAACACGAAGCACAGCACGCTGGTTTAGCTCATGGGAAACTGTTACTAACAGCTAAAATGAAAGCTTGTCTGTATGTAGTCTAACTGGTTAGTTTGTCACTAATCTCCAAATTTTACAAATTGCTATAAACTTCACTCTCTTAAACCAGTAACAGTCTGAGCTGGACTGATAGGGGTCTGTATGGATAAAGATAAAATCCTAATGATACCCATCCCCACAGCTGGTTAGTGGCTTCGCCCTGACTTTAGGCAGATGAGATATTCACTGTTCAAATAACTTCATTATAAGCCTTGTTTAAGCATAAATGATTTATATATGCACCCAATAACAGAACTTTAAAAAAATGCTTTTGCTCAAAGCTCAAAGCTTGTAAAGTCAAGTTAAAACTGAGTTTTATCTCCTTTTGGGAGGGGGTATCTCTCTCTGTGTTTGTGTGTGTTTGTGTGGGTGTGTTTGTGTTTGTGTTTGAGGGGGGAGGGGAAGAGGAGTTGATTGTGTCTGTGAGAAGCTGCCACAGGGAGGTTACAGTCAAGAGAGCCATGATCTGTCACAGATGATGAGCTCTGAAAAATATTATCACAGAAAATAATTAGCATAAAAGCTTTTATTTAAAATTTTTACATCTGGGAAGTGTGAACTGTTACGCCAGCGTGTGCCCTGCGACCTGCGTTGACCCCGCGGTTGCCGGGGTCCCGCGGTCGCCACTCCCCCGACGGGCGCCGGGTGCGAGGGCCCGTTCAACGCTGCTCGCAGCTTTAATTATTATTAGGGCCCGAGCAACGAGTTGCGTGGGCCCAACGGGGCCATGCAACGAGTTGCAAGGACCCTCTTGTTTTCGGTCTGTTTATTATTATTATTATTATTATTAGGGCCCGAGCAACGAGTTGCGTGGGCCCAACGGGGCCATGCAACGAGTTGCAAGGACCCTCTTGTTTTCGGTCTGTTTATTATTATTATTATTATTATTATTATTATTATTATTATTTTTTTTCTTCTTTTTCCGCCTCTTAGATCGGCTTTTTGAGGGCCTTAACATGCGTGAAAACTTACCAAAATTTGCAGACGCGTCAGGCACGGCGAAAAATTTAATAATTTAGGGGTCTTGAGCATGGGCGTGGTAAAATGCCCTCGGTAGCGCCACCTACATTTTTAAACGGAACAGCCCCTCAAGCCCGTTGCGCCTAAAAATCTGAAAATCTGCACACATATGTAACATCCCATGACGCACCAAAAAGTCTCTTGGAGCCATATTCTAAACCCAACAGAAAGTATTTTTATTTTGACCGGAAGGTGAAAAAATTGTGTGTTTTTGGCCATTTCCAGGGGTCGCTTGAACGCGAACTAGTCCTAGACGCATTATCCCATTGACTTCAAAACTTAATAGTATGTTCTTAAGACATAGACGATGTTAAATTGCGGCAGATTTTGAGTTTTTGTTGAAGGGCGTGGAAGTTATGGCCCCTCAAAGTTCGATTACTCGCCACGAAACAGGAAGTTGCTTTATTTTTGCTATATTTCGGCCATACTTTGTCCAAACTGCATCAAACTTTACAGGATTGTTAATGGTACCTATCTGCACACATCCATATGTCAATATTCATACAATTGTTGTAGCGCCACCTATTTATAGCAGGAAATGACATATTTTATAGTGTGATGTCCAGTTTCTAGACGGGTGACCAGATTCACTTCAAATGTTGTCAGCCCCTCCTTGACAATTTTTGGAAGAAGTCCTCCGAAAATTGTGAGTTTGGGTCGAAGCGTGTGCCGGTTCTGGCCCGTCAAAGTTCGGAAACCCAACTTCCTGTTTGAAACCTCAGATTTTGGGGTAACTTCCTGTTGCGACTCTCTACTTTATCCTACAGATGGAGCCATTGTATTACTCTTTGATGGGTTTTTGGAAGGGGGTCTCTGTGTGTGTGTGTCTGTGTGTGTGTGTTTGAGGGGGGAGGGGAAGAGGAGTTGATTGAGTCTGTGAGAAGCTGCCACAGGGAGGTTACAGTCAGGAGAGCCAAGAGCTGTCACAGATGATGAGCTCTGAAAAATATTATCACAGAAAATAATTAGCATAAAAGCTTTTATTTTAAATTTGTTGCAACAAATTCAGGTTTCTTACAGCATTTTCCTTATTGAAAACTAAATTCTACCTGAAATGTATCAATAAAAATCTTCTTTTGCAGTTAATGTCACCAGTTTATAGTTTAGTTTTAATAGCATTCCCTGTTACTGATGTGCCTTTAATTATCGGTTCTATCAGGGATCATTTATGTGTTTATCTTACGGGGGTGAGCCACCTCACAGGTTGGTTATATTACCTGTTGACCTCAGCTCAGTGAGCTAAGACAATGTTTAATGCAGTGTTTTTTCTGATATGAAAATGGATATTATTCAGCACATCTAACCTCAGCAGGCCCCTCTTCAGAAACTCATATCTGCAGATGTCAAAGCTGGCTCAAACGTTGTCCACAGTCTCATGACATGTTTAACACGAAGCACAGCACGCTGGTTAAGCTCATGGCAAACTGTTACTAACAGCTAAAATGAAAGCTTGTCTGTATGTAGTCTAACTGGTTAGTTTGTCACTAATCTCCAAATTTTGCAAATTGCTATAAACTTCACTCTCTTAAACCAGTAACAGTCTGAGCTGGACTGATAGGGGTCTGTATGGATAAAGATAAAATCCTAATGATACCCATCCCTACAGCTGGTTAGTGGCTTCGCCCTGACTTTAGGCAGATGAGATATTCACTGTTCAAATAACTTCATTATAAGCCTTGTTTAAGCATAAATGATTTATATATGCACCCAATAACAGAACTTGCAAAAAAATGCTTTTGCTCAAAGCTCAAAGCTTGTAAACTCAAGTTAAAACTGAGTTTTATCTCCTTTTGGGAGGGGGTATCTGTGTGTGTGTGTGTGTGTTTGTGTTTGTGTTTGTGTTTGAGGGGGGAGGGGAAGAGGAGTTGATTGAGTCTGTGAGAAGCTGCCACAGAGAGGTTACAGTCAGGAGAGCCAAGAGCTGTCACAGATGATGAGCTCTGAAAAATATTATCACAGAAAATAATTAGCATAAAAGCTTTTATTTTAAATTTTTACATCTCGGAAGTGTGAACTGTTACGCCAGCGTGTGCCCTGCGACCTGCGTTGACCCCGCGGTTGCCGGGGTCCCGCGGTCGCCGCTCCCCCGACGGGCGCCGGGTGCGAGGGCCCGTTCAACGCTGCTCGCAGCTTTAATTAGGGCCCGAGCAACGAGTTGCGTGGGCCCAACGGGGCCATGCAACGAGTTGCAAGGACCCTCTTGTTTTCGTTCGGTTTATTATTATTATTAGGGCCCGAGCAACGAGTTGCGTGGGCCCAACGGGGCCATGCAACGAGTTGCAAGGACCCTCTTGTTTTCGGTCTGTTTATTATTATTATTATTATTATTAGGGCCCGAGCAACGAGTTGCGTGGGCCCAACGGGGCCATGCAACGAGTTGCAAGGACCCTCTTGTTTTCGTTCGGTTTATTATTATTATTATTATTATTATTTTTTTTCTTCTTTTTCCGCCTCTTTGATCGCCTTTTTGAAGGCCTTAACATGCGTCAAAACTCCTGAAAATTTGCAGACGCGTCAGGCACGGCGAAAAATTTAAGAATTTAGGGGTCTTGAGCATGGGTGTGGCAAAATGGCCTCGGTAGCGCCACCTACATTTTTAAACGGAACAGCCCCTCAAGCCCGTTGCGCCTAAAAATCTGAAAATCTGCACACATATGTAACATCCCATGACGCACCAAAAAGTCTCTTGGAGCCATATTCTAAACCCAACAGAAAGTATTTTTATTTTGACCGGAAGGTGAAAAAATTGTGTGTTTTTGGCCATTTCCAGGGGTCGCTTGAACGCGAACTAGTCCTAGACGCATTATCCGATTGACTTCAAAATTTGATAATTTGTTCTTAAGACATAGACGAAGTTAAATTGCAAAAGTTTCGGACTTTTCATTGAAGGGCGTGGAAGTTATGGCCCCTCAAAGTTCGATTACTCGCAACGAAACAGGAAGTTGCTTTATATTTGCTATATTTCGGCCATACTTTGTCCAAACTGCATCAAACTTTACAGGATTGTTAATGGTACCTATCTGCACACATCCATATGTCAATATTCATACAATTGTTGTAGCGCCACCTATTTATAGCAGGAAATGACATATTTTATAGTGTGATGTCCAGTTTCTAGACGGGTGACCAGATTCACTTCAAATGTTGTCAGCCCCTCCTTGAGGATTTTTTGGAAGACTGGCTCCGAAAATTGTGAGTTTTGGTCGAAGCGTGTGCCGGTTCTGGCCCGTCAAAGTTCAGAAACCCAACTTCCTGTTTGAAACCTCAGATTTTGGGGTAACTTCCTGTTGCGACTCTCTACTTTATCCTATAGATGGAGCCATTGTATTACTCTTTGATGGGTTTTTGGAAGGGGGTCTCTGTGTGTGTGTGTGTGTGTGTGTGTGTGTGTTTGTGTTTGTGTTTGAGGGGGGAGGGGAAGAGGAGTTGATTGAGTCTGTGAGAAGCTGCCACAGAGAGGTTACAGTCAGGAGAGCCAAGAGCTGCTTTACACGCGGTATAAAAACTTCAGTTAAGATTTGAGCTGTCACTTGAGAAAGCATCATGCCAAAAACTAAGGAAATCACTGTAGACTTGAAGAATTGTCGATGCTCAGGAAGCAGGAGAAGGATATACAAAGTTATAACAGTATTTCCAAGCGTCAAGAACTCAAATGAGAAACGTCACCGAGAAATTCAAGGAGAGCCACACTGTGCAGAACAAGCCTGGCAGAGGTAGGAAGCCAAAGATTTCAATGACCCTGGAAAGAAAACCAGTGAGAGACCTGTCTAAAGAACCCATAAACGCTGCCAAGACACTAGTGAATGACTTAGTTAAGTCTGAAATTGTAGCCTCAAAGAAGATTACATGAATTCATGTAATCTTACCATATGTCTCCCCTTGACCAAAGCTGAGCGTGGATTGATGCTGTCTTTACAGTTTGGTTTTGATCAGTTAGGAAATTTCACACGGGGTCAGCTGATTTTTTTCGTGTTACTCAGTGTACGGCGACAGGAAAAGTGCACTAGGTCCACCGGCGTCGAGGTGAACCAGCTGAATATAAGCCACTCAAGTTGACGACAAGTGCATTGAAAAGTAAAAGCTGCTGGCCTTTACCTTTTCTTTGTAAAAGCGCCTGTTCGGCCAGTAGTTAGTAAAGTAATATTTTCAGCGTTGTCCACAGTCTCATGACATGTTTAACACGAAGCACAGCACGCTGGTTAAGCTCATGGCAAACTGTTACTAACAGCTAAAATGAAAGCTTGTCTGTATGTAGTCTAACTGGTTAGTTTGTCACTAATCTCCAAATTTGGCAAATTGCTATAAACTTCACTCTCTTAAACCAGTAACAGTCTGAGCTGGACTGATAGGAGTCTGTATGGATAAAGATAAAATCCTAATGATACCCATCCCTACAGCTGGTTAGTGGCTTCGCCCTGACTTTAGGCAGATGAGATATTCACTGTTCAAATAACTTCATTATAACCCTTGTTTAAGCATAAATGATTTATATATGCACCCAATAACAGAACTTGCAAAAAAATGCTTTTGCTCAAAGCTCAAAGCTTGTAAACTCAAGTTAAAACTGAGTTTTATCTCCTTTTGGGAGGGGGTATCTGTGTGTGTGTGTGTGTTTGTGTTTGTGTTTGAGGGGGGAGGGGAAGAGGAGTTGATTGAGTCTGTGAGAAGCTGCCACAGAGAGGTTACAGTCAGGAGAGCCATGAGCTGTCACAGATGATGAGCTCTGAAAAATATTATCACAGAAAATAATTAGCATAAAAGCTTTTATTTTAAATTTTTACATCTCGGAAGTGTGAACTGTTACACCAGCGTGTGCCCTGCGACCTGCGTTGACCCCGCGGTTGCCGGGGTCCCGCGGTCGCCGCTCCCCCGACGGGCGCCGGGTGCGAGGGCCCGTTCAACGCTGCTCGCAGCTTTAATTATTATTATTATTATTTTTTTTCTTCTTTTTCCGCCTCTTAGATCGGCTTTTTGAGGGCCTTAACATGCGTGAAAACTTACCAAAATTTGCAGACGCGTCAGGCACGGCGAAAAATTTAATAATTTAGGGGTCTTGAGCATGGGCGTGGTAAAATGCCCTCGGTAGCGCCACCTACATTTTAAAACGGAACAGCCCCTCAAGCCCGTTGCGCCTAAAAATCTGAAAATCTGCACACATATGTAACATCCCATGACGCACCAAAAAGTCTCTTGGAGCCATATTCTAAACCCAACAGAAAGTATTTTTATTTTGACCGGAAGGTGAAAAAATTGTGTGTTTTTGGCCATTTCCAGGGGTCGCTTGAACGCGAACTAGTCCTAGACGCATTATCCATTGACTTCAAAACTTAATAGTATGTTCTTAAGACATAGACGATGTTAAATTGCGGCAGATTTTGAGTTTTTGTTGAAGGGCGTGGAAGTTATGGCCCCTCAAAGTTCGATTACTCGCCACGAAACAGGAAGTTGCTTTATTTTTGCTATATTTCGGCCATACTTTGTCCAAACTGCATCAAACTTTACAGGATTGTTAATGGTACCTATCTGCACACATCCATATGTCAATATTCATACAATTGTTGTAGCGCCACCTATTTATAGCAGGAAATGACATATTTTATAGTGTGATGTCCAGTTTCTAGACGGGTGACCAGATTCACTTCAAATGTTGTCAGCCCCTCCTTGACAATTTTTGGAAGACTGGCTCCGAAAATTGTGAGTTTGGGTCGAAGCGTGTGCCGGTTCTGGCCCGTCAAAGTTCGGAAACCCAACTTCCTGTTTGAAACCTCAGATTTTGGGGTAACTTCCTGTTGCGACTCTCTACTTTATCCTACAGATGGAGCCATTGTATTACTCTTTGATGGGTTTTTGGAAGGGGGTCTCTGTGTGTGTGTGTCTGTGTGTGTGTGTGTTTGAGGGGGGAGGGGAAGAGGAGTTGATTGAGTCTGTGAGAAGCTAACACAGGGGAGGATACAGTCAAGAGAGCCATGAGCTGTCACAGATGATGAGTTCTGAAAAATATTATCACAGAAAATAATTAGCATAAAAGCTTTTATTTTAAATTTGTTGCAACAAATTCAGGTTTCTTACAGCATTTTCCTTATTGAAAACTAAATTCTACCTGAAATGTATCAATAAAAATCTTCTTTTGCAGTTAATGTCACCAGTTTATAGTTTAGTTTTAATAGCATTCCCTGTCACTGATGTGCCTTTAATTATCGGTTCTATCAGGGATCATTTATGTGTTTATCTTACGGGGGTGAGCCACCTCACAGGTTGGTTATATTACCTGTTGACCTCAGCTCAGTGAGCTAAGACAATGTTTAATGCAGTGTTTTTTCTGATATGAAAATGGATATTATTCAGCACATCTAACCTCAGCAGGCCCCTCTTCAGAAACTCATATCTGCAGATGTCAAAGCTGGCTCAAAAAATTAAACTGGCTTCAAATTAATTTTAAGGAATTGTAGGTTATTTTGAATTCATGTAATCTTTCTCCATCACCCTTTCTGTTTCTTTCCATCTCTCTACTCATCTTCTCCCATATGTCTCCCCTTGACCAAAGCTGAGCGTGGATTGATGCTGTCTTTACAGTTTGGTTTTGATCAGTTAGGAAATTTCACACGGGGTCAGCTGATTTTTTCGTGTTACTCAGTGTACGGCGACAGGAAAAGTGCACTAGGTCCACGGGCGTCGAGGTGAACCAGCTGAATATAAGCCACTCAAGTTGACGACAAGTGCATTGAAAAGTAAAAGCTGCTGGCCTTTACCTTTTCTTTGTCAAAGCGCCTGTTCGGCAAGTAGTTAGTAAAGTAATATTTTCAGCCTTGTCCACAGTCTCATAACATGTTTAACAGGAAGCACAGCACGCTGGTTAAGCTCATGGCAAACTGTTACTAACAGCTAAAATGAAAGCTTGTCTGTATGTAGTCTAACTGGTTAGTTTGTCACTAATCTCCAAATTTTGCAAATTGCTATAAACTTCACTCTCTTAAACCAGTAACAGTCTGAGCTGGACTGATAGGGGTCTGTATGGATAAAGATAAAATCCTAATGATACCCATCCCTACAGCTGGTTAGTGGCTTCGCCCTGACTTTAGGCAGATGAGATATTCACTGTTCAAATAACTTCATTATAAGCCTTGTTTAAGCATAAATGATTTATATATGCACCCAATAACAGAACTTAAAAAAATGCTTTTGCTCAAAGCTCAAAGCTTTTAAACTCAAGTTAAAACTGAGTTTTATCTCCTTTTGGGAGGGGGTATCTGTGTGTGTGTGTGTGTGTGTGTGTGTGTGTGTGTTTGTGTTTGTGTTTGAGGGGGAGGGGAAGAGGAGTTGATTGAGTCTGTGAGAAGCTGCCACAGGGAGGTTACAGTCAAGAGAGCCAAGAGCTGTCACAGATGATGAGCTCTGAAAAATATTATCACAGAAAATAATTAGCGTAAAAGCTTTTATTTAAAATTTTTACATCTCGGAAGTGTGAACTGTTACGCCAGCGTGTGCCCTGCGACCTGCGTTGACCCCGCGGTTGCCGGGGTCCCGCGGTCGCCGCTCCCCCGACGGGCGCCGGGTGCGAGGGCCCGTTCAACGCTGCTCGCAGCTTTAATTATTATTATTTTTTTTTTTTTTCTTCTTTTTCCGCCTCTTTGATTGCCTTTTTGAAGGCCTTAACATGCGTCAAAACTCCTGAAAATTTGCAGACGCATCAGGCACGGCGAAAAATTTAATAATTTAGGGGTCTTGAGCATGGGTGTGGCAAAATGGCCTCGGTAGCGCCACCTACATTTTTAACGGAACAGCCCCTCAAGCCCGTTGCGCCTAAAAATCTGAAAATCTGCACACATATGTAACATCCCATGACGCACCAAAAAGTCTCTTGGAGCCATATTCTAAACCCAACAGAAAGTATTTTTATTTTGACCGGAAGGTGAAAAAATTGTGTGCTTTTGGCCATTTCCAGGGGTCGCTTGAACGCGAACTAGTCCTAGACGCATTATCCGATTGACTTCAAAATTTGATAATTTGTTCTTAAGACATAGACGAAGTTAAATTGCAAAAGTTTCGGACTTTTCATTGAAGGGCGTGGAAGTTATGGCCCCTCAAAGTTCGATCACTCGCCACAAAACAGGAAGTTGCTTTATATTTGCTATATTTCGGCCATACTTTGTCCAAACTGCATCAAACTTTACAGGATTGTTAATGGTACCTATCTGCACACATCCATATGTCAATATTCATACAATTGTTGTAGCACCACCTATTTATAGCAGGAAATGACATATTTTATAGTGTGATGTCCAGTTTCTAGACGGGTGACCAGATTCACTTCAAATGTTGTCAGCCCCTCCTTGACAATTTTTGGAAGAAGTCCTCCGAAAATTGTGAGTTTTGGTCGAAGCGTGTGCCGGTTCTGGCCTGTCAAAGTTCAGAAACCCAACTTCCTGTTTGAAACCTCAGATTTTGGGGTAACTTCCTGTTGCGACTCTCGACTTTATCCTACAGATGGAGCCATTGTATTACTCTTTGATGGGTTTTTGGAAGGGGGTCTCTTGTGTGTGTGTGTCTGTGTGTGTCTGAGGGGGGAGGGGAAGAGGAGTTGATTGAGTCTGTGAGAAGCTGCCACAGGGAGGTTACAGTCAGGAGAGCCAAGAGCTGTCACAGATGATGAGCTCTGAAAAATATTATCACAGAAAATAATTAGCATAAAAGCTTTTATTTTACATTTTTACATCTCGGAAGTTTGAACTGTTACGCCAGCGTGTGCCCTGCGACCTGCGTTGACCCCGCGGTTGCCGGGGTCCCGCGGTCGCCGCTCCCCCGACGGGCGCCGGGTGCGAGGGCCCGTTCAACGCTGCTCGCAGCTTTAATTAGTCTTACTTTGCAACACAAGTTTCTCTTCCTCAGTCTAATGTGGCCTTCCTTTTCTCTGATTTTCACCAGAAATTTTAGGTAAGCACACCACAAAAACACCAACAATGCTAACTGTTTGGATTGAGGATTTGATTACTAAAATACAAAACGGAAACTGCACCGTAAATCAGCTAGAGTGTGAGAAATTGTTATGTATTTTAATTAAGGAATAAAATTTAGATGTTTCTTGCGATAGTAAATCTGCAGCTTAGTTATGCAATGAGGCATTAGTTTAATTTTGAGTTATAAGGAACTTGGTGAGAGGTAAAACCTTTTTGGAGAGACTTGAGGAGAGGAGCCTCTACTGTACTAAAGGTGCAAAATGTGCCATCTTAGGTGAAAAAACGTGTTTGTTCTGAGAATGTTTAGGCTGTATTTATATTGTATATACCATGTTGTCAAAATCATTGGCTCCATAAAAAAAGGGAAGGTCTGTGTGCAAAATACCTTACACAGGCAAGAGTAAGCTAATCCTGGAGCGCAGTGAGAGAAAAAAAGCTAAGAAAGTAGGTCAAGTCTTCAGGGCACAGAACTATAGAAATATTAACTTTATAGAATGTTATTGGAGGATACAAGACTAATTTCACAGGCAAAACACATATTTTAAACCACAATACAATACAGTAATAACAAGGAATTCTTATTTATGGACAAGGTATTCAGTAACTTTGCTTTGTGGTCATTTTGTGGTTGTATTTTGTGTCACTTTGTGATCATTTGTATCTGTTTGTGGTCATTTTTTGTCTCTTTGTTGTAATTTTTTCCTGCCTTCGTTTGTGTTTGTTAATTGTTTTGTGTCTATTTGTAGTTGCCTTGAGTTTCTTTGTAGAAGTTTTGTGTCTTTTGTGTCTTCATTTTGTGTCACTCTACTTCCATTTGTGTCTCGTTGTGGCTGTTTTGTGTCTATTTGTAGTCACTTTGAGTCTCTTTGTAGTTGTTTTGAATCTCTCTGGGGCTGTTGTGTGTCTCTTTATAGTCATTTAGAGTCTGTTTGTACTCACTTTGAGTCTCTTTCTCATCAGTATGCATCTCTTTGTAGTCATTTCATTACCAAATAAAACATATCAACCTTCCCTTAACAATTAATCATTTACAGATTCAGTAATCCATCCATGCAAAGATGCTGTGGCTCTCAGGCTGCTTGCAGTATTTTTTGTGTGTTTGTTGTAACTTTTTTTCTGAATGTAAACCTATGAATGTTATTACTATGATTTTAAATTAAATTTTAAATCATATTTAAACGTATAATTTCATTTTTTGAGTTTCTTTTTTATCCTGTAAATAAAAAACAAAAACATATGAAAACAAAATAAACCTCCGTCGCTGTGACGTAATTACCCACAATGCCGCGCTGCAGCCATAAATACGCCGTCTTGCCGCTGAGAAACCGCAGTCTCGCTGCTCAGTGGCGCTTTGTTAAAGTTGTCCTCCCCCACTAACAGCCACGCTATAGACTTTTACTTTTACAAGGTTGTGTCTTAACTCACGGATGGTGAACTTTTCTGTGGAGTTTTTGTTGAGTAATAATTGCTTTGGCTGTCAAAAGGAACGTAAAGATCCGTGTTTCCTCGAAGCTATCATGCTGAACACCGAGGAAAGGTAGGAGCTAATTAAATATTCTTCTAGAAACATCACAAAACAGACTAACGGTTATTGTTTACGTTACTTGGCCTCGTTAACGTCGTTTGTTTGTTTCAGTCAGTTTTAGATTAACTGTAAAAGTGAAAATAGTTCGACTTCACTTGTAGGAAGCTCGCGAAGTAGCAGGAAAACATCAGAGAAACATCGAGAAATTATCAGACTGACAGATACGGAGACGCTGTAAACAAACATGATATGAACAAGAAATGGTCGTTTCATGTTTGCAGGCCGACATGTCAGTGTAGAACAGTTTATTGTGTGTTATTTTAGTGTCTCTGCACATTCAGAGCTGGATGCTGAGGCTGAGTTGAGACAGGAATTGCCAAACATTGTTATTATGAGACACCAAGAGTAAAGCAACAGGCAGTCTGACCTTTCTTTCCAAAGAGCAAGCATGCATTAACAGTGCAAACATAAAGAGAAATAAACCAGAGCCATTTTTAGGCTGCAACTGTTTATTTCCATAGTTAATATTTTCTGCATTAATTTAGTCGTTTTGGTCTAAAATAAATGTTATCAAGTGCCATGTTTCAGTCCAAAACCCACAGATTCAGTTTCAGTTTCATTTATCATAGAATTAAACAATATGAGAAGAGGAACCAGAGTTTTTTCTTTTAAAAATAAAAGTAGAATATTTGCTTATTCATTTTCTGTCCATCAACTAATCGATTAATTGACCAGTCTCTCTAATGTCTCCAGATCAGACTTTAAACTCGTGTCAGAATACATTTTATATTTAAATTCACCAGGGCTGTAACTAAGCATTACTTTCATTATATATAAATCTGCTGCACTAGCTGCACTCAGCTGATTGTTGCAGCCCTAAAATTGCAACATATTTTCTAGTTTTTAATCCCAGTGGGGCGCACTTCTTCCACATACCTGCAAACTCCTGCAGAAGTCCTGCAACAAACAATTGTTTTCATAATTATCAATCTGTTGATTTTTTTTTTTTTAAGTAATCGATTAATCATTTAGCAGTCTATTAAGTGCCTACAAGCAGTAAGAAACTGCCATCACAAGTTACCACAACTCAAGTTGTCTTTTTAACATTGTTGGTTTTGTTTAAGCAACAGTCTAAAACCCAAAGATATTACATTTTTATGTAATTTACAAAGATCTTAAACAGAGAAAAGCTGCAGATCTTTACATTTACGAACCTGGAAAATGTAAATGCCAGACACCTTTGCTCAATGAATGATCAACCAAATATCTAGATAGTTGGAAATTAATTCTCTGTTGCTCTACTAATTGACAATAAACAACAGACTAATAATATTTAGTTGCAGTCTTCCTCACACTTTTTCTTGTGGCAGAACTTTCTGTCAATGTGCACAGGCTGTACTGAACAAAGTACTGGTGTATTATTACCTTTACTATTTTTATTTTTGACATTTTTTTCTACTGTGTGCCTGTGAAATCCAGCAGTGACTTTGTTGTGACCTTAAACTGCTGAGATGTATTTTGTACTGGATGTTCTCGTACTGCATCACCATGAAGTCCTATAAGGATCTGGCATCCCTGTGGTTATAAATATGTCTTTATATCATGCAATAATTATATTTTATTTGAGAACTGATAAAAGGTAGGCCCAAGACAAATATTTTCGAGCATGATTGTGTGGTTGAATTGTAGCCTGTGTGTTTTCTCTGTCTGTCTCTGCACACAAACGGAGAGATAAGCCCTGTTTTTGTCCTCTGTGGGTTTATCATCTGACGCGCAGAGAGGAAAAGGGAGAGCAGTCCATTGATGCTGTGAGCCAGAGCAGTGACTATATTAGCTCTCTGACTTGTTATGGCCCTGTCAGCTAAAGGCATCAACTGACCTACATCGGCCTGGTTACATAACACCCCTCCCCTGTGCTGGTTCACATCTCAAGCATCAATGGAATCGGTTTGTTTGTGTGTATGATTTAGGAGTATGGGGGTGCAGTCACTCAGAAACAGCTGGGTTAGCCACCCTGAGTGTAGGTTAAGTGTCTCTTTAAGTGCTTGCTCTGGAAGATTCGGGATCAGAGAGCCATTGAATTTCCCAGAAAGAAACCAACATATTAACAGTGCCAAACAGTTTGAGCTGACGTCTGGAAATGTCAACCTCGGCTATTAAAGTCGACCGTGGGCGAGGCTGTGATACACATCTTTAGCATGCAGATACAAGTGATACAAGGGAGCAGAAAATGAGCTTGAAAGTGTTGTACTCATAAAAAGCTAAAAAAGAGGTTTGTCAGCATCAGAAAGGACCTATTTTAGAGCTGTGGCTATTTATTATTTTTCTTGATTAATTGAATGTTTGGTTTATAAAATATCAGACACACAATTCCCCAAAGCCGAAGATGACATACTGAAACATACTGACCCTATTAGTCGATTAATCAATCAGTTTATCAGAAAAGTTATTGGCAACAATCAACTGTAGAGAATCAATTAATTATTGTACTTTTTCAAGCAAAAATACTGAAGCAAGGCCAAATAATCAGGTGATATTTGGACTTTTGTTAGAGCAAAACAAGATGTTTGAAGCCGTCATATTCTGCTCTGCAAAGTTGTGTTGGTGGTTTTTGACTTCAGATCATATAAATCCAGACAGATGAAAACCAAGTTTGTAAGCGACTGCTAGTGTCATCTGCTGGTGTGCAGTATTGCAAGCATCTTATTTGTTGCACCACCCAACGCACAAATGCCACTACCACAGTTGGCTTTGTGCCTGACACACCCTCTCTCTGCTGTTGGAGGAATAGGTTGACGCTGTCTCCTGCCAAAGCTAATGTTTTCACAACAGGCAACAGACATGTAGGCTCAAATCCTGCGTTAATGAGATCATGAATTATGACGTTACTATTATTTAACGTTGCCACAGGCATCACCAACCTGTGCCTGTACTGTCAAAACCTAAGCTAAACTAAACCCAATGCAGGTGTTTTGGATTCCACAAACTGATTTTGGCAAATGTCTGTGTGGAAGGACTGATTTTAAAATTGTCATGTTTGCACAGTTTGGTGGTTTTATGATTGGCATGATCTCTATTTTTACTTAATTCTATGATAATTATAAGAAGTGATAATTATTCTACTCTCCCAAAGTGGTTATCCTTCTCTTCAAATGTATATTTTTCAGGTCGATGTTAAAACATGAAAGTTAAGAAATACGGTAATTATTTATTGACCAATATTTGTTTATAGCTAAACCAGCAGCGAGAGCTGTAGGAATAGCAGTGTCAGTTAAGAGACCCAGTGATAAAACTAATCTTGCATACATTGTAGGGTAGCAAAAGGAGCATTTTTATTTGCTTTAAAACTTACTTGTTTTGGTTCTGTGGACTAGTTTGGTTGTTTTTGTCTTTGGCGTGCCTGACCAGCCATGCACAGCCACAGTTTGGGTCCAGGGGTCAGAGTAATGTGTTTTGACAGGGATACGTCCGTCCTCACTCAGGTTTCAGAGCACGTGTGCCTTTCCTGTTTCTGTCTCGACATCTTTTCCGACACGCTGCTCTGCCAAACTTCCAGGGGCCGGCGGACGACCGAGGACTCTCCTGTTTACTTTCCTGCACCAAACATGTTGTTTATGTCTCCAGCTTAAATGATTTTCACCACAGTTTTTTTTTCTCAGGGCCAATAAGCTTGTTTGTGTTGACAGTCTAGATTTCATTTGAGTCTTTTTTCCATTACTTAGCTGGTAATTACAGAGTTTGAGGTTGGTTTAGTGTGTTTCGGTTTTCTTGGAGGACCTGCCAGAGCGCTTCCTGTTTTGGTTGAGTCGTCTGTTTCTTGGCTGTAGGCCAAACCCGAGCTGTTCATCCCCCTCGAACAATTCACCTGAATCAGTTCTCAAAACAACTCACAGCGCAGGAAGAGCACACTGGCACATGTCCTCACCCCCTCCTGCTAGAATCGGACAATGACGCACTTGGCATTTTTAACTCTCCACTGCAACACACAGATGATTAAATCCTCACCGGCATATTAGTACAGCCATGGCCTGTGAGTGTGCTTGGCCCTTATGTTGGTGCACAGAGTCCGTTTCACCTATCAAATTGACCTCCTTTAAAAACGTAACCTCTATTCTGTTTTTAGGGTGACTTTGTGACCTTTGGGGGAGGAGGGGAGCTAAAGGCTACTCCTCTCAAGCCAGCTGGAGTGGCATCATTTGACAGGAGGGTGGGGAGGGTTGCTCAGAGTGTGCTGAAATGTCAGAGGACAAGAGTGTTGCCTTTCAAAACAAGCTGGCATTTGCATCAAGGGCATGCTCTTCTGTCCGTCTCTGAAAGAGAAGATGGAAAAGAGAAGCAGGTCTTGACATCTTGGCAAGCATCTCTTCCTCCATCTGTGTCCCTACCTGTTTCCACCGTACAGTCCGTTTCAGTTTTGCTTCTGTGGCATAAATGAAATGAAACTCTTGGCTGTTGAGACTGTTTTAATGGTGCCAAGTGCCAACATTCACCTCATTACACTCTGTACTGTATTCAGAGGAGGTCCTGGTGGATTTTTGTAGCAACACCTGCTGGATGCTACTAAAATCTTTGAGCTGTGACTACATCTTTTCATGCATCTGTTGCAATTAATTAGTAGATTTTTCCTCTCTGGAGTGTTTACAGTAAGTCAGAGCTGCAACTAGCCACTATTTTCATTATCAGTTAATTTGTCAATCATTCTCTTCATTAATTCTTTAGAAATGGTACAAAATATCCTGTGATACATTCATAAAATCTAGTGCATTGTTATAGATTAAACTACTCAAAAGGTTTAGTAAATAAGTTAAACTTAGCTCACCATTGCCCAGCCAAAAAACACAGTGCAGCTTCTTTTCCTTGTGCTGCATAATGAGTACTTTTACTTTTGATACTTCTAAGTGCATTTTGCTGATAGTTCTTATTTTGAGGTCTGCAAATAATGATTCTTTTCAATTAATTTGAAGTATTGGGGTAAGCTCCAGGTATGTGTCACCAGATTACAAGACAGCTGCTATTTTAACAAGAAATCATGTCCAAGGAGAGCTCAAGGTCTTCATCAGTTCATGTGTTGTCTCTGCACAGTTAAGAACCAAGGAAGTGATGAGACAGGGAGAGGTTTGCGTGCATTTGCTGCAGCGATGTGAACAGGCCAGGTGCAATTAGCTTTGTTTTCCGTTGCTCACCCCTCCTGGCACGTAGCCATGCAGATCAGGTCGTCCAGGTTACCTGTCTGGTCTGGCAGGGAAACTTTGGCTCCCCTCCTCCCACCCTCAATACTTGCTGATGTTTTTCTGTTGCACATGACTTGGGATGTATGTCTGCTCACAAACGGGTTCGTTTACCAGAGGAATGTGTACAAGGTGTCATGTTTCAGCAAAGGTGCAGAGGTAATTTAGGCCAATCCATGCAGGGTGGGTGGAGAGTGATTTCTCATCTAAAAGGACAACATTTAACAAAATGAGTGTCCCAATCCCCTCGGGTCCGCACCCGTCTCAGCGGTCTGTCTGGGAGCGTTGGCCCGGCTGCCATTGCGTCTGGTTCGAGATACTCGAGTGTAACTCAAAACGCAGAAGTTGTGTGTTCCCAAAAGCCTCACAAGCTATTTGCAGAGGTGTTTACAGATCATGTGCTTGTTTATGATACATGCCTGGCACCACATGCACAACCTGTCAGGAACTCTTTGAGTGTCGTTATAAATCACAGGCTTTAATTTTGTCTGGGTCATAAACAAACAGCCTGTGGAGGCTTTTCAGGACAGTGAGTGGACTGAAACATGGGTGAAGTAATTTAATGATACGCAAAGCTTGTTCCCATCACAACTTGTTTGTTCTTTATGCATTAGGATTTGATTTTGAATATTGTATCACAGGGTCTGAGAAATATGGCGAAATCTATATATAAGCCAACCAGACCTGCTTTACTGGGCCCATCAGGTCTCTGGTTTAAGGCCAGGTGGGACACAGTTAACCTCTTCTGTTGTATATTTTGTTCCCGGTTTTGTTTGAATACATGTTTGGGCAAAACTTGCAAATTGCATAAAGGGATCTAACAAATGAACAAACAGTATAATCATGGTTAAATCCCCTGGCTGTCTTCTGTACTGCAGAGGAAGGGTGAGCTGCCACAGGTGCCCTATGTATTTGCTAATTACAGGGACATGTTTTAATGAAGTCAACGCAGGAGCTGTGGGTGTGTGAGGCAACAAGCTTAAAGGTTTACATCAGAAGCAGTGCAGCATTAGTCATTGGTGTGTCAGTTTCACTTCTGTCCGTTTGAGTTAAAGATGTCCTGTGGTGTTTTCTTGGGAACACAAGTTCTGTCTACATTAAGTGTTTTGTTATCAAAACACATCATGTGAATCCTTGAGGTCCAACAAATTTGTTGAGAGAGTATTTCCCTAGAAATTTGCAAAGTCTCTTGTCACATGACGAAGTGTCCTGGGGCAAGACAGCAAACCCCAAATTGCTCCAGATGTTCAGGCCAGCCCTTGCATGGTAGCACTTTGGATAAAGGTGGCTAAACAAATAAATGCAGCCATTTATATTTAGTTACACTATTCATTGTTTCAGTCATTTTTCTAGCAAAAACTGTCATGAGAGGCCATGTATTCTCTGGTTTCAGATGAGGACTCGCTGCTTTTCTTCATCATATATATAGAAAATTTGGTTTTGGAAATTGGACAATACAAAACAAACTCTGGAACTTGTGATGCATTTTTTCCACTGTTGTCTTGACATTTCATAGACTAAAACAATTGATCTGAAAAATAATTGTTAGTTACAGCCCTAGCATTGTTTACACCCATAGAGTTCCTCTTCCCTCCCTGTGTATTTGTGTGTGAGTGAGTTCTTCTGCAAGAAACGAACAAATGTGGATCCATTCATAAAAACAATTGTTACATGATGCTATTATCAATTAAAAAACTTCACTGGGTTTTTTTTATTATAAATAGAGGTTTAAATGCAGCTGCAACAGAGGGTCATGGGTTTTATGTTCCAGTGATTTCCTTCAACCATTTTATTAGAAATTTCAAGTGAAGCAGAAATTACTTTGACTCTCAGTGACTCTGACCTGGTCCTGAACCACTGGTCGGACTCGCAGCTCTGGAAGCAGCCAACACCAACAGCATCTATATGGTTTAGTTTGGCAAGCTTGCAGCTGGGTAGTTGTTACAATGAATGCAGCTCTTCATTTAAGCTTCTCAGGAAACGCACAGTAACTGTGAACCAGGACCTCGAGAGACCCGATTGCTTTTATTAAACAGCAGTGAGGGAAAAGAATGTTCAGTTTATGTTATTTTTAGTCAGTTATTGGTCTTCATTTGCTGATCTAAACTGTGAGTTGTTGTTGGCAGATTATTCACAAAAACAGAGTCAAAGATTGGGATTAAAATATGCATGTTTCTATTTGTTTCAGACATAAACATGACTTAATCGAAATTCCCAGAATGATTTAGAGGATGAAATTCAGTGAGATAATCTGAAGCACTAAACAAATTTGTCTTTCTCTTCACAGTTCCTGGTTAGCAGGGTCTCGGCTGCCCAGCTCCATCCCTCAGGCTCCGGGGCCTCTGTGGTGCTCCTGATGCCCCTCACCCACAGCTGAAGATCCCGGGTGGGCGAGGGACTGTCAGGGATCACTCTCTCGGCGTGCTACTACACAAGGTGACTTCACTCGCAGAGTCCCAGCATTGTAAAGCTTCCTGGTGGCGTTTGCAAATGTGCAACATCTGATGCAAAATGCTGCTCATAATAAAACAGTGGGAAATTGTTTACAGGCAAATAATGGGCACATTAACATCTGTGATGACGAGCAAAAACATTGGCTCTATTCCTGTAAATGTGACATATACACAGGTCACACTTTGCCTTTCAATTTGTCCAGATTGGTATTTTTTTTTGGGTAAGTTTTTTTTTATTTCAGTTCCAGTTTACGAATGAAGAGACAGATTCAAAGGATGATGATGGGGAAAATAAAAGAGTCTGCACGTGCTGTTCTTTTTCGCTGTAAGCACTTTAGGTAATAATTGTGTTAAGTGCTTCATCCCTCAGGGTCCACTCTGACTCTGACTGCACTAAACACAGGAACACCTTGCTAATGAGTTGTGACCTCATTTTGCAAAGTTGCTTTTTTTTTTTTTTTTTTTTAAAGCTTAAAAAAATCCTTTTAATCTGTCTCCAACTCATCAGCTGCACCTGCAGTGGATTTAATGCATGAGTTATTTCATTCACCTGGTTTCCTCAGATTTTATATTCATGTTACCTCCAAAAAGATTCAGAAAAACCTGAAAGAACATAAGGAAGTTGATCTGTTTTCGCTGTTAAATTTCTTTGTTTTGCAGACATCCACTCTGAAACTGTTGTGTCCCCCTCCACTGTGTGTGTCTGTGTATTTGTGTGTGTGAGTGAGTGCACGCATATCAAGTTGTACCCCAGACATGTGACTAACTGTCCCTGGGGGATTAGAGATTTAGGATCAGACAGATCAGTCACAACTGTCATATTAAGGTCCTCATCTGTCCTCAGCGAGCAAAAACCCTTTCTAACATTACCGGTTTATCAGATGACTCTGTGACTATATGAACAGAGTATAACTTGATTTACATGTCTGCGTCAGTATTTACACACACACTTAAAAACTTCAACAGGAAGTAAACAGTCTACCAAACTAACAAGGCTACACATTTAAATTTTTTGACATCACAGACACCAAACTCGTGCCCAGCTGTCATGTGCTGCAAAACCAAATGCGTGACGAAATATCTAAAGATCAGTAACTCAGCAGGCTCTATAAAAGCAGAAGTATTGTGTCAAACCACTCATCAGTTACAGTAGAGGATCTGCCTGCTGCAGACATGACACCCAGCACTGCTCCTTCAAGATACCCAAATGGCACACAACCACTTCCTCCTTTCACATTTCACTTCACTGCTGCTCTTAGAAGCAGAAAGCTGTCTTCAGACACATTGCTATTCATTAAG
>NW_026116055.1:0-23808 GCF_001640805.2 Lates calcarifer
TCTGTTATTTCACATAGCAATCAACAATAATGGGGATTTTCTCTAACAGTCAACAGCAAAACTAAGAAATAACTACTCCACCCAACAAGAATTTTCCGTATGGCCTGATCAAACATTTGGCTCTGTTCCAAGTCCATTTTCGTCCGAAATTGCTCAAAACGTACATCGGTGAGCCACACGTCCTTGTGGACGACGTATTGGGTCATTGTGCCCAAAACCCAGACTGCGCTCATTCATTCGGCAGCAGTGCAGACTTTACAGAGGTGACTTCCAGCGCCTAATACCCGATTGCCGAAAGCGACGTGACATAAAACAGAAGTGCAAAACAGAGCGTGAAATACAGGCTGCAAAATAAAAGTAGTTTGGCGTGCCCTGTCTCAACTACAGAGGAAGCGGCATTCTGCTGCTGTAAGATAGGCAGGAAAAGATGGGGACAAAAAGCTTACGGCACCTGGTATTCCCAGGCGGTCTCCCATCCAAGTACTAACCAGGCCCGACCCTGCTTAGCTTCCGAGATCAGACGAGATCGGGCGCGCTCAGGGTGGTGTGGCCGTAAGCCACAGCGGCTGCTGAAGACAGACCCTTTATACGTGCCAAAATAACACTGGCAGATCTGTTATTTCACATAGCAATCAACAATAATGGGGATTTTCTCTAACAGTCAACAGCAAAACTAAGAAATAACTACTCCACCCAACAAGAATTTTCCGTATGGCCTGATCAAACATTTGGCTCTGTTCCAAGTCCATTTTCGTCCGAAATTGCTCAAAACGTACATCGGTGAGCCACACGTCCTTGTGGACGACGTATTGGGTCATTGTGCCCAAAACCCAGACTGCGCTCATTCATTCGGCAGCAGTGCAGACTTTACAGAGGTGACTTTCCAGCGCCTAATACCCGATTGCCGAAAGCGACGTGACATAAAACAGAAGTGCAAAACAGAGCGTGAAATACAGGCTGCAAAATAAAAGTAGTTTGGCGTGCCCTGTCTCAACTACAGAGGAAGCGGCATTCTGCTGCTGTAAGATAGGCAGGAAAAGATGGGACAAAAAGCTTACGGCACCTGGTATTCCCAGGCGGTCTCCCATCCAAGTACTAACCAGGCCCGACCCTGCTTAGCTTCCGAGATCAGACGAGATCGGGCGCGCTCAGGGTGGTGTGGCCGTAAGCCACAGCGGCTGCTGAAGACAGACCCTTTATACGTGCCAAAATAACACTGGCAGATCTGTTATTTCACATAGCAATCAACAATAATGGGGATTTTCTCTAACAGTCAACAGCAAAACTAAGAAATAACTACTCCACCCAACAAGAATTTTCCGTATGGCCTGATCAAACATTTGGCTCTGTTCCAAGTCCATTTTCGTCCGAAATTGCTCAAAACGTACATCGGTGAGCCACACGTCCTTGTGGACGACGTATTGGGTCATTGTGCCCAAAACCCAGACTGCGCTCATTCATTCGGCAGCAGTGCAGACTTTACAGAGGTGACTTTCCAGCGCCTAATACCCGATTGCCGAAAGCGACGTGACATAAAACAGAAGTGCAAAACAGAGCGTGAAATACAGGCTGCAAAATAAAAGTAGTTTGGCGTGCCCTGTCTCAACTACAGAGGAAGCGGCATTCTGCTGCTGTAAGATAGGCAGGAAAAGATGGGGACAAAAAGCTTACGGCACCTGGTATTCCCAGGCGGTCTCCCATCCAAGTACTAACCAGGCCCGACCCTGCTTAGCTTCCGAGATCAGACGAGATCGGGCGCGCTCAGGGTGGTGTGGCCGTAAGCCACAGCGGCTGCTGAAGACAGACCCTTTATACGTGCCAAAATAACACTGGCAGATCTGTTATTTCACATAGCAATCAACAATAATGGGATTTTCTCTAACAGTCAACAGCAAAACTAAGAAATAACTACTCCACCCAACAAGAATTTTCCGTATGGCCTGATCAAACATTTGGCTCTGTTCCAAGTCCATTTTCGTCCGAAATTGCTCAAAACGTACATCGGTGAGCCACACGTCCTTGTGGACGACGTATTGGGTCATTGTGCCCAAAACCCAGACTGCGCTCATTCATTCGGCAGCAGTGCAGACTTTACAGAGGTGACTTTCCAGCGCCTAATACCCGATTGCCGAAAGCGACGTGACATAAAACAGAAGTGCAAAACAGAGCGTGAAATACAGGCTGCAAAATAAAAGTAGTTTGGCGTGCCCTGTCTCAACTACAGAGGAAGCGGCATTCTGCTGCTGTAAGATAGGCAGGAAAAGATGGGGACAAAAGCTTACGGCACCTGGTATTCCCAGGCGGTCTCCCATCCAAGTACTAACCAGGCCCGACCCTGCTTAGCTTCCGAGATCAGACGAGATCGGGCGCGCTCAGGGTGGTGTGGCCGTAAGCCACAGCGGCTGCTGAAGACAGACCCTTTATACGTGCCAAAATAACACTGGCAGATCTGTTATTTCACATAGCAATCAACAATAATGGGGATTTTCTCTAACAGTCAACAGCAAAACTAAGAAATAACTACTCCACCCAACAAGAATTTTCCGTATGGCCTGATCAAACATTTGGCTCTGTTCCAAGTCCATTTTCGTCCGAAATTGCTCAAAACGTACATCGGTGAGCCACACGTCCTTGTGGACGACGTATTGGGTCATTGTGCCCAAAACCCAGACTGCGCTCATTCATTCGGCAGCAGTGCAGACTTTACAGAGGTGACTTTCCAGCGCCTAATACCCGATTGCCGAAAGCGACGTGACATAAAACAGAAGTGCAAAACAGAGCGTGAAATACAGGCTGCAAAATAAAAGTAGTTTGGCGTGCCCTGTCTCAACTACAGAGGAAGCGGCATTCTGCTGCTGTAAGATAGGCAGGAAAAGATGGGGACAAAAAGCTTACGGCACCTGGTATTCCCAGGCGGTCTCCCATCCAAGTACTAACCAGGCCCGACCCTGCTTAGCTTCCGAGATCAGACGAGATCGGGCGCGCTCAGGGTGGTGTGGCCGTAAGCCACAGCGGCTGCTGAAGACAGACCCTTTATACGTGCCAAAATAACACTGGCAGATCTGTTATTTCACATAGCAATCAACAATAATGGGGATTTTCTCTAACAGTCAACAGCAAAACTAAGAAATAACTACTCCACCCAACAAGAATTTTCCGTATGGCCTGATCAAACATTTGGCTCTGTTCCAAGTCCATTTTCGTCCGAAATTGCTCAAAACGTACATCGGTGAGCCACACGTCCTTGTGGACGACGTATTGGGTCATTGTGCCCAAAACCCAGACTGCGCTCATTCATTCGGCAGCAGTGCAGACTTTACAGAGGTGACTTTCCAGCGCCTAATACCCGATTGCCGAAAGCGACGTGACATAAAACAGAAGTGCAAAACAGAGCGTGAAATACAGGCTGCAAAAATAAAAGTAGTTTTGGCGTGCCCTGTCTCAACTACAGAGGAAGCGGCATTCTGCTGCTGTAAGATAGGCAGGAAAAGATGGGGACAAAAAGCTTACGGCACCTGGTATTCCCAGGCGGTCTCCCATCAAGTACTAACCAGGCCCGACCCTGCTTAGCTTCCGAGATCAGACGAGATCGGGCGCGCTCAGGGTGGTGTGGCCGTAAGCCACAGCGGCTGCTGAAGACAGACCCTTTATACGTGCCAAAATAACACTGGCAGATCTGTTATTTCACATAGCAATCAACAATAATGGGGATTTTTCTCTAACAGTCAACAGCAAAACTAAGAAATAACTACTCCACCCAACAAGAATTTTCCGTATGGCCTGATCAAACATTTGGCTCTGTTCCAAGTCCATTTTCGTCCGAAATTGCTCAAAACGTACATCGGTGAGCCACACGTCCTTGTGGACGACGTATTGGGTCATTGTGCCCAAAACCCAGACTGCGCTCATTCATTCGGCAGCAGTGCAGACTTTACAGAGGTGACTTTCCAGCGCCTAATACCCGATTGCCGAAAGCGACGTGACATAAAACAGAAGTGCAAAACAGAGCGTGAAATACAGGCTGCAAAATAAAAGTAGTTTTGGCGTGCCCTGTCTCAACTACAGAGGAAGCGGCATTCTGCTGCTGTAAGATAGGCAGGAAAAGATGGGGAAAAGCTTACGGCACCTGGTATTCCCAGGCGGTCTCCCATCCAAGTACTAACCAGGCCCGACCCTGCTTAGCTTCCGAGATCAGACGAGATCGGGCGCGCTCAGGGTGGTGTGGCCGTAAGCCACAGCGGCTGCTGAAGACAGACCCTTTATACGTGCCAAAATAACACTGGCAGATCTGTTATTTCACATAGCAATCAACAATAATGGGGATTTTCTCTAACAGTCAACAGCAAAACTAAGAAATAACTACTCCACCCAACAAGAATTTTCCGTATGGCCTGATCAAACATTTGGCTCTGTTCCAAGTCCATTTTCGTCCGAAATTGCTCAAAACGTACATCGGTGAGCCACACGTCCTTGTGGACGACGTATTGGGTCATTGTGCCCAAAACCCAGACTGCGCTCATTCATTCGGCAGCAGTGCAGACTTTACAGAGGTGACTTTCCAGCGCCTAATACCCGATTGCCGAAAGCGACGTGACATAAAACAGAAGTGCAAACAGAGCGTGAAATACAGGCTGCAAAATAAAAGTAGTTTTGGCGTGCCCTGTCTCAACTACAGAGGAAGCGGCATTCTGCTGCTGTAAGATAGGCAGGAAAAGATGGGGACAAAAAGCTTACGGCACCTGGTATTCCCAGGCGGTCTCCCATCCAAGTACTAACCAGGCCCGACCCTGCTTAGCTTCCGAGATCAGACGAGATCGGCGCGCTCAGGGTGGTGTGGCCGTAAGCCACAGCGGCTGCTGAAGACAGACCCTTTATACGTGCCAAAATAACACTGGCAGATCTGTTATTTCACATAGCAATCAACAATAATGGGGATTTTCTCTAACAGTCAACAGCAAAACTAAGGAAAGCAAAAGGGGGTATCCTGAAAGGAGATCAGACGAGACAAAAGCCACATTTATACGTGCCAAAATAACACTGGCAGATCTGTTATTTCACATAGCAATCAACAATAATGGGGATTTTCTCTAACAGTCAACAGCAAAACTAAGAAATAACTACTACAAGAATTTTCCGTATGGCCTGATCAAACATTTGGCTCTGTTCCAAGTCCATTTTCGTCCGAAATTGCTCAAAACGTACATCGGTGAGCCACACGTCCTTGTGGACGACGTATTGGGTCATTGTGCCCAAAACCCAGACTGCGCTCATTCATTCGGCAGCAGTGCAGACTTTACAGAGGTGACTTTCCAGCGCCTAATACCCGATTGCCGAAAGCGACGTGACATAAAACAGAAGTGCAAAACAGAGCGTGAAATACAGGCTGCAAAATAAAAGTAGTTTGGCGTGCCCTGTCTCAACTACAGAGGAAGCGGCATTCTGCTGCTGTAAGATAGGCAGGAAAAGATGGGGACAAAAAGCTTACGGCACCTGGTATTCCCAGGCGGTCTCCCATCCAAGTACTAACCAGGCCCGACCCTGCTTAGCTTCCGAGATCAGACGAGATCGGGCGCGCTCAGGTGGTGTGGCCGTAAGCCACAGCGGCTGCTGAAGACAGACCCTTTATACGTGCCAAAATAACACTGGCAGATCTGTTATTTCACATAGCAATCAACAATAATGGGGATTTTCTCTAACAGTCAACAGCAAAACTAAGAAATAACTACTCCACCCAACAAGAATTTTCCGTATGGCCTGATCAAACATTTGGCTCTGTTCCAAGTCCATTTTCGTCCGAAATTGCTCAAAACGTACATCGGTGAGCACACGTCCTTGTGGACGACGTATTGGGTCATTGTGCCCAAAACCCAGACTGCGCTCATTCATTCGGCAGCAGTGCAGACTTTACAGAGGTGACTTTCCAGCGCCTAATACCCGATTGCCGAAAGCGACGTGACATAAAACAGAAGTGCAAAACAGAGCGTGAAATACAGGCTGCAAAATAAAAGTAGTTTGGCGTGCCCTGTCTCAACTACAGAGGAAGCGGCATTCTGCTGCTGTAAGATAGGCAGGAAAAGATGGGGACAAAAAGCTTACGGCACCTGGTATTCCCAGGCGGTCTCCCATCCAAGTACTAACCAGGCCGACCCTGCTTAGCTTCCGAGATCAGACGAGATCGGGCGCGCTCAGGTGGTGGCCGTAAGCCACAGCGGCTGCTGAAGACAGACCCTTTATACGTGCCAAAATAACACTGGCAGATCTGTTATTTCACATAGCAATCAACAATAATGGGGATTTTCTCTAACAGTCAACAGCAAAACTAAGAAATAACTACTCCACCCAACAAGAATTTTCCGTATGGCCTGATCAAACATTTGGCTCTGTTCCAAGTCCATTTTCGTCCGAAATTGCTCAAAACGTACATCGGTGAGCCACACGTCCTTGTGGACGACGTATTGGGTCATTGTGCCCAAAACCCAGACTGCGCTCATTCATTCGGCAGCAGTGCAGACTTTACAGAGGTGACTTTCCAGCGCCGATACCCGATTGCCGAAAGCGACGTGACATAAAACAGAAGTGCAAAACAGAGCGTGAAATACAGGCTGCAAAAAAAGTAGGCGTGCCCTGTCTCAACTACAGAGGAAGCGGCATTCTGCTGCTGTAAGATAGGCAGGAAAAGATGGGGACAAAAAGCTTACGGCACCTGGTATTCCCAGGCGGTCTCCCATCCAAGTACTAACCAGGCCCGACCCTGCTTAGCTTCCGAGATCAGACGAGATCGGGCGCGCTCAGGGTGGTGTGGCCGTAAGCCACAGCGGCTGCTGAAGACAGACCCTTTATACGTGCCAAAATAACACTGGCAGATCTGTTATTTCACATAGCAATCAACAATAATGGGGATTTTCTCTAACAGTCAACAGCAAAACTAAGAAATAACTACTCCACCCAACAAGAATTTTCCGTATGGCCTGATCAAACATTTGGCTCTGTTCCAAGTCCATTTTCGTCCGAAATTGCTCAAAACGTACATCGGTGAGCCACACGTCCTTGTGGACGACGTATTGGGTCATTGTGCCCAAAACCCAGACTGCGCTCATTCATTCGGCAGCAGTGCAGACTTTACAGAGGTGACTTTCCAGCGCCAATACCCGATTGCCGAAAGCGACGTGACATAAAACAGAAGTGCAAAACAGAGCGTGAAATACAGGCTGCAAAATAAAAGTAGTTTTGGCGTGCCCTGTCTCAACTACAGAGGAAGCGGCATTCTGCTGCTGTAAGATAGGCAGGAAAAGATGGGGACAAAAAGCTTACGGCACCTGGTATTCCCAGGCGGTCTCCCATCCAAGTACTAACCAGGCCCGACCCTGCTTAGCTTCCGAGATCAGACGAGATCGGGCGCGCTCAGGGTGGTGTGGCCGTAAGCCACAGCGGCTGCTGAAGACAGACCCTTTATACGTGCCAAAATAACACTGGCAGATCTGTTATTTCACATAGCAATCAACAATAATGGGGATTTTCTCTAACAGTCAACAGCAAAACTAAGAAATAACTACTCCACCCAACAAGAATTTTCCGTATGGCCTGATCAAACATTTGGCTCTGTTCCAAGTCCATTTTCGTCCGAAATTGCTCAAAACGTACATCGGTGAGCCACACGTCCTTGTGGACGACGTATTGGGTCATTGTGCCCAAAACCCAGACTGCGCTCATTCATTCGGCAGCAGTGCAGACTTTACAGAGGTGACTTTCCAGCGCCTAATACCCGATTGCCGAAAGCGACGTGACATAAAACAGAAGTGCAAAACAGAGCGTGAAATACAGGCTGCAAAATAAAAGTAGTTTTGGCGTGCCCTGTCTCAACTACAGAGGAAGCGGCATTCTGCTGCTGTAAGATAGGCAGGAAAAGATGGGGACAAAAAGCTTACGGCACCTGGTATTCCCAGGCGTCTCCCATCCAAGTACTAACCAGGCCCGACCCTGCTTAGCTTCCGAGATCAGACGAGATCGGGCGCGCTCAGGGTGGTGTGGCCGTAAGCCACAGCGGCTGCTGAAGACAGACCCTTTATACGTGCCAAAATAACACTGGCAGATCTCACATAGCAATCAACAATAATGGGGATTTTCTCTAACAGTCAACAGCAAAACTAAGAAATAACTACTCCACCCAACAAGAATTTTCCGTATGGCCTGATCAAACATTTGGCTCTGTTCCAAGTCCATTTTCGTCCGAAATTGCTCAAAACGTACATCGGTGAGCCACACGTCCTTGTGGACGACGTATTGGGTCATTGTGCCCAAAACCCAGACTGCGCTCATTCATTCGGCAGCAGTGCAGACTTTACAGAGGTGACTTTCCAGCGCCTAATACCCGATTGCCGAAAGCGACGTGACATAAAACAGAAGTGCAAAACAGAGCGTGAAATACAGGCTGCAAAATAAAAGTAGTTTTGGCGTGCCCTGTCTCAACTACAGAGGAAGCGGCATTCTGCTGCTGTAAGATAGGCAGGAAAAGATGGGGACAAAAAGCTTACGGCACCTGGTATTCCCAGGCGGTCTCCCATCCAAGTACTAACCAGGCCCGACCCTGCTTAGCTTCCGAGATCAGACGAGATCGGGCGCGCTCAGGGTGGTGTGGCCGTAAGCCACAGCGGCTGCTGAAGACAGACCCTTTATACGTGCCAAAATAACACTGGCAGATCTGTTATTTCACATAGCAATCAACAATAATGGGGATTTTCTCTAACAGTCAACAGCAAAACTAAGAAATAACTACTCCACCCAACAAGAATTTTCCGTATGGCCTGATCAAACATTTGGCTCTGTTCCAAGTCCATTTTCGTCCGAAATTGCTCAAAACGTACATCGGTGAGCCACACGTCCTTGTGGACGACGTATTGGGTCATTGTGCCCAAAACCCAGACTGCGCTCATTCATTCGGCAGCAGTGCAGACTTTACAGAGGTGACTTTCCAGCGCCTAATACCCGATTGCCGAAAGCGACGTGACATAAAACAGAAGTGCAAAACAGAGCGTGAAATACAGGCTGCAAAATAAAAGTAGTTTGGGCGTGCCCTGTCTCAACTACAGAGGAAGCGGCATTCTGCTGCTGTAAGATAGGCAGGAAAAGATGGGGACAAAAAGCTTACGGCACCTGGTATTCCCAGGCGGTCTCCCATCCAAGTACTAACCAGGCCCGACCCTGCTTAGCTTCCGAGATCAGACGAGATCGGGCGCGCTCAGGGTGTGTGGCCGTAAGCCACAGCGGCTGCTGAAGACAGACCCTTTATACGTGCCAAAATAACACTGGCAGATCTGTTATTTCACATAGCAATCAACAATAATGGGGATTTTCTCTAACAGTCAACAGCAAACTAAGAAATAACTACTCCACCCAACAAGAATTTTCCGTATGGCCTGATCAAACATTTGGCTCTGTTCCAAGTCCATTTTCGTCCGAAATTGCTCAAAACGTACATCGGTGAGCCACACGTCCTTGTGGACGACGTATTGGGTCATTGTGCCCAAAACCCAGACTGCGCTCATTCATTCGGCAGCAGTGCAGACTTTACAGAGGTGACTTTCCAGCGCCTAATACCCGATTGCCGAAAGCGACGTGACATAAAACAGAAGTGCAAAACAGCGTGAAATACAGGCTGCAAAATAAAAGTAGTTTGGCGTGCCCTGTCTCAACTACAGAGGAAGCGGCATTCTGCTGCTGTAAGATAGGCAGGAAAAGATGGGACAAAAAGCTTACGGCACCTGGTATTCCCAGGCGGTCTCCCATCCAAGTACTAACCAGGCCCGACCCTGCTTAGCTTCCGAGATCAGACGAGATCGGGCGCGCTCAGGGTGGTGTGGCCGTAAGCCACAGCGGCTGCTGAAGACAGACCCTTTATACGTGCCAAAATAACACTGGCAGATCTGTTATTTCACATAGCAATCAACAATAATGGGGATTTTCTCTAACAGTCAACAGCAAAACTAAGAAATAACTACTCCACCCAACAAGAATTTTCCGTATGGCCTGATCAAACATTTGGCTCTGTTCCAAGTCCATTTTCGTCCGAAATTGCTCAAAACGTACATCGGTGAGCCACACGTCCTTGTGGACGACGTATTGGGTCATTGTGCCCAAAACCCAGACTGCGCTCATTCATTCGGCAGCAGTGCAGACTTTACAGAGGTGACTTTCCAGCGCCTAATACCCGATTGCCGAAAGCGACGTGACATAAAACAGAAGTGCAAAACAGAGCGTGAAATACAGGCTGCAAAATAAAAGTAGTTTGGGCGTGCCCTGTCTCAACTACAGAGGAAGCGGCATTCTGCTGCTGTAAGATAGGCAGGAAAAGATGGGGACAAAAGCTTACGGCACCTGGTATTCCCAGGCGGTCTCCCATCCAAGTACTAACCAGGCCCGACCCTGCTTAGCTTCCGAGATCAGACGAGATCGGGCGCGCTCAGGGTGGTGTGGCCGTAAGCCACAGCGGCTGCTGAAGACAGACCCTTTATACGTGCCAAAATAACACTGGCAGATCTGTTATTTCACATAGCAATCAACAATAATGGGGATTTTCTCTAACAGTCAACAGCAAAACTAAGAAATAACTACCACCCAACAAGAATTTTCCGTATGGCCTGATCAAACATTTGGCTCTGTTCCAAGTCCATTTTCGTCCGAAATTGCTCAAAACGTACATCGGTGAGCCACACGTCCTTGTGGACGACGTATTGGGTCATTGTGCCCAAAACCCAGACTGCGCTCATTCATTCGGCAGCAGTGCAGACTTTACAGAGGTGACTTTCCAGCGCCTAATACCCGATTGCCGAAAGCGACGTGACATAAAACAGAAGTGCAAAACAGAGCGTGAAATACAGGCTGCAAAAAAAAAGTAGTTTGGGCGTGCCCTGTCTCAACTACAGAGGAAGCGGCATTCTGCTGCTGTAAGATAGGCAGGAAAAGATGGGGACAAAAGCTTACGGCACCTGGTATTCCCAGGCGGTCTCCCATCCAAGTACTAACCAGGCCCGACCCTGCTTAGCTTCCGAGATCAGACGAGATCGGGCGCGCTCAGGGTGGTGTGGCCGTAAGCCACAGCGGCTGCTGAAGACAGACCCTTATACGTGCCAAAATAACACTGGCAGATCTGTTATTTCACATAGCAATCAACAATAATGGGGATTTTCTCTAACAGTCAACAGCAAAACTAAGAAATAACTACTCCACCCAACAAGAATTTTCCGTATGGCCTGATCAAACATTTGGCTCTGTTCCAAGTCCATTTTCGTCCGAAATTGCTCAAAACGTACATCGGTGAGCCACACGTCCTTGTGGACGACGTATTGGGTCATTGTGCCCAAAACCCAGACTGCGCTCATTCATTCGGCAGCAGTGCAGACTTTACAGAGGTGACTTTCCAGCGCCTAATACCCGATTGCCGAAAGCGACGTGACATAAAACAGAAGTGCAAAACAGAGCGTGAAATACAGGCTGCAAAATAAAAGTAGTTTTGGCGTGCCCTGTCTCAACTACAGAGGAAGCGGCATTCTGCTGCTGTAAGATAGGCAGGAAAAGATGGGGACAAAAAGCTTACGGCACCTGGTATTCCCAGGCGGTCTCCCATCCAAGTACTAACCAGGCCCGACCCTGCTTAGCTTCCGAGATCAGACGAGATCGGGCGCGCTCAGGGTGGTGTGGCCGTAAGCCACAGCGGCTGCTGAAGACAGACCCTTTATACGTGCCAAAATAACACTGGCAGATCTGTTATTTCACATAGCAATCAACAATAATGGGGATTTTCTCTAACAGTCAACAGCAAAACTAAGAAATAACTACTCCACCCAACAAGAATTTTCCGTATGGCCTGATCAAACATTTGGCTCTGTTCCAAGTCCATTTTCGTCCGAAATTGCTCAAAACGTACATCGGTGAGCCACACGTCCTTGTGGACGACGTATTGGGTCATTGTGCCCAAAACCCAGACTGCGCTCATTCATTCGGCAGCAGTGCAGACTTTACAGAGGTGACTTTCCAGCGCCTAATACCCGATTGCCGAAAGCGACGTGACATAAAACAGAAGTGCAAAACAGAGCGTGAAATACAGGCTGCAAAATAAAAGTAGTTTTGGCGTGCCCTGTCTCAACTACAGAGGAAGCGGCATTCTGCTGCTGTAAGATAGGCAGGAAAAGATGGGGACAAAAAGCTTACGGCACCTGGTATTCCCAGGCGGTCTCCCATCCAAGTACTAACCAGGCCCGACCCTGCTTAGCTTCCGAGATCAGACGAGATCGGGCGCGCTCAGGGTGGTGTGGCCGTAAGCCACAGCGGCTGCTGAAGACAGACCCTTTATACGTGCCAAAATAACACTGGCAGATCTGTTATTTCACATAGCAATCAACAATAATGGGGATTTTCTCTAACAGTCAACAGCAAAACTAAGAAATAACTACTCCACCCAACAAGAATTTTCCGTATGGCCTGATCAAACATTTGGCTCTGTTCCAAGTCCATTTTCGTCCGAAATTGCTCAAAACGTACATCGGTGAGCCACACGTCCTTGTGGACGACGTATTGGGTCATTGTGCCCAAAACCCAGACTGCGCTCATTCATTCGGCAGCAGTGCAGACTTTACAGAGGTGACTTTCCAGCGCCTAATACCCGATTGCCGAAAGCGACGTGACATAAAACAGAAGTGCAAAACAGAGCGTGAAATACAGGCTGCAAAATAAAAGTAGTTTGGGCGTGCCCTGTCTCAACTACAGAGGAAGCGGCATTCTGCTGCTGTAAGATAGGCAGGAAAAGATGGGGACAAAAAGCTTACGGCACCTGGTATTCCCAGGCGGTCTCCCATCCAAGTACTAACCAGGCCCGACCCTGCTTAGCTTCCGAGATCAGACGAGATCGGCGCGCTCAGGGTGGTGTGGCCGTAAGCCACAGCGGCTGCTGAAGACAGACCCTTTATACGTGCCAAAATAACACTGGCAGATCTGTTATTTCACATAGCAATCAACAATAATGGGGATTTTCTCTAACAGTCAACAGCAAAACTAAGAAATAACTACTCCACCCAACAAGAATTTTCCGTATGGCCTGATCAAACATTTGGCTCTGTTCCAAGTCCATTTTCGTCCGAAATTGCTCAAAACGTACATCGGTGAGCCACACGTCCTTGTGGACGACGTATTGGGTCATTGTGCCCAAAACCCAGACTGCGCTCATTCATTCGGCAGCAGTGCAGACTTTACAGAGGTGACTTTCCAGCGCCTAATACCCGATTGCCGAAAGCGACGTGACATAAAACAGAAGTGCAAAACAGAGCGTGAAATACAGGCTGCAAAATAAAAGTAGTTTGGCGTGCCCTGTCTCAACTACAGAGGAAGCGGCATTCTGCTGCTGTAAGATAGGCAGGAAAAGATGGGGACAAAAAGCTTACGGCACCTGGTATTCCCAGGCGGCTCCCATCCAAGTACTAACCAGGCCCGACCCTGCTTAGCTTCCGAGATCAGACGAGATCGGCGCGCTCAGGGTGGTGTGGCCGTAAGCCACAGCGGCTGCTGAAGACAGACCCTTTATACGTGCCAAAATAACACTGGCAGATCTGTTATTTCACATAGCAATCAACAATAATGGGGATTTTCTCTAACAGTCAACAGCAAAACTAAGAAATAACTACTCCACCCAACAAGAATTTTCCGTATGGCCTGATCAAACATTTGGCTCTGTTCCAAGTCCATTTTCGTCCGAAATTGCTCAAAACGTACATCGGTGAGCCACACGTCCTTGTGGACGACGTATTGGGTCATTGTGCCCAAAACCCAGACTGCGCTCATTCATTCGGCAGCAGTGCAGACTTTACAGAGGTGACTTTCCAGCGCCTAATACCCGATTGCCGAAAGCGACGTGACATAAAACAGAAGTGCAAAACAGAGCGTGAAATACAGGCTGCAAAATAAAAGTAGTTTTGGCGTGCCCTGTCTCAACTACAGAGGAAGCGGCATTCTGCTGCTGTAAGATAGGCAGGAAAAGATGGGGACAAAAAGCTTACGGCACCTGGTATTCCCAGGCGGTCTCCCATCCAAGTACTAACCAGGCCCGACCCTGCTTAGCTTCCGAGATCAGACGAGATCGGGCGCGCTCAGGGTGGTGTGGCCGTAAGCCACAGCGGCTGCTGAAGACAGACCCTTTATACGTGCCAAAATAACACTGGCAGATCTGTTATTTCACATAGCAATCAACAATAATGGGGATTTTCTCTAACAGTCAACAGCAAAACTAAGAAATAACTACTCCACCCAACAAGAATTTTCCGTATGGCCTGATCAAACATTTGGCTCTGTTCCAAGTCCATTTTCGTCCGAAATTGCTCAAAACGTACATCGGTGAGCCACACGTCCTTGTGGACGACGTATTGGGTCATTGTGCCCAAAACCCAGACTGCGCTCATTCATTCGGCAGCAGTGCAGACTTTACAGAGGTGACTTTCCAGCGCCTAATACCCGATTGCCGAAAGCGACGTGACATAAAACAGAAGTGCAAAACAGAGCGTGAAATACAGGCTGCAAAATAAAAGTAGTTTTGGCGTGCCCTGTCTCAACTACAGAGGAAGCGGCATTCTGCTGCTGTAAGATAGGCAGGAAAAGATGGGGACAAAAAGCTTACGGCACCTGGTATTCCCAGGCGGTCTCCCATCCAAGTACTAACCAGGCCCGACCCTGCTTAGCTTCCGAGATCAGACGAGATCGGGCGCGCTCAGGGTGGTGTGGCCGTAAGCCACAGCGGCTGCTGAAGACAGACCCTTTATACGTGCCAAAATAACACTGGCAGATCTGTTATTTCACATAGCAATCAACAATAATGGGGATTTTCTCTAACAGTCAACAGCAAAACTAAGAAATAACTACTCCACCCAACAAGAATTTTCCGTATGGCCTGATCAAACATTTGGCTCTGTTCCAAGTCCATTTTCGTCCGAAATTGCTCAAAACGTACATCGGTGAGCCACACGTCCTTGTGGACGACGTATTGGGTCATTGTGCCCAAAACCCAGACTGCGCTCATTCATTCGGCAGCAGTGCAGACTTTACAGAGGTGACTTTCCAGCGCCTAATACCCGATTGCCGAAAGCGACGTGACATAAAACAGAAGTGCAAAACAGAGCGTGAAATACAGGCTGCAAAATAAAAGTAGTTTTGGCGTGCCCTGTCTCAACTACAGAGGAAGCGGCATTCTGCTGCTGTAAGATAGGCAGGAAAAGATGGGACAAAAAGCTTACGGCACCTGGTATTCCCAGGCGGTCTCCCATCCAAGTACTAACCAGGCCCGACCCTGCTTAGCTTCCGAGATCAGACGAGATCGGGCGCGCTCAGGGTGGTGTGGCCGTAAGCCACAGCGGCTGCTGAAGACAGACCCTTTATACGTGCCAAAATAACACTGGCAGATCTGTTATTTCACATAGCAATCAACAATAATGGGGATTTTCTCTAACAGTCAACAGCAAAACTAAGAAATAACTACTCCACCCAACAAGAATTTTCCGTATGGCCTGATCAAACATTTGGCTCTGTTCCAAGTCCATTTTCGTCCGAAATTGCTCAAAACGTACATCGGTGAGCCACACGTCCTTGTGGACGACGTATTGGGTCATTGTGCCCAAAACCCAGACTGCGCTCATTCATTCGGCAGCAGTGCAGACTTTACAGAGGTGACTTTCCAGCGCCTAATACCCGATTGCGAACAGAAGTGCAAAACAGAGCGTGAAATACAGGCTGCAAAATAAAAGTAGTTTTGGCGTGCCCTGTCTCAACTACAGAGGAAGCGGCATTCTGCTGCTGTAAGATAGGCAGGAAAAGATGGGGACAAAAAGCTTACGGCACCTGGTATTCCCAGGCGGTCTCCCATCCAAGTACTAACCAGGCCCGACCCTGCTTAGCTTCCGAGATCAGACGAGATCGGGCGCGCTCAGGGTGGTGTGGCCGTAAGCCACAGCGGCTGCTGAAGACAGACCCTTTATACGTGCCAAAATAACACTGGCAGATCTGTTATTTCACATAGCAATCAACAATAATGGGGATTTTCTCTAACAGTCAACAGCAAAACTAAGAAATAACTACTCCACCCAACAAGAATTTTCCGTATGGCCTGATCAAACATTTGGCTCTGTTCCAAGTCCATTTTCGTCCGAAATTGCTCAAAACGTACATCGGTGAGCCACACGTCCTTGTGGACGACGTATTGGGTCATTGTGCCCAAAACCCAGACTGCGCTCATTCATTCGGCAGCAGTGCAGACTTTACAGAGGTGACTTTCCAGCGCCTAATACCCGATTGCCGAAAGCGACGTGACATAAAACAGAAGTGCAAAACAGAGCGTGAAATACAGGCTGCAAAATAAAAGTAGTTTGGGCGTGCCCTGTCTCAACTACAGAGGAAGCGGCATTCTGCTGCTGTAAGATAGGCAGGAAAGATGGGGACAAAAAGCTTACGGCACCTGGTATTCCCAGGCGGTCTCCCATCCAAGTACTAACCAGGCCCGACCCTGCTTAGCTTCCGAGATCAGACGAGATCGGGCGCGCTCAGGGTGGTGTGGCCGTAAGCCACAGCGGCTGCTGAAGACAGACCCTTTATACGTGCCAAAATAACACTGGCAGATCTGTTATTTCACATAGCAATCAACAATAATGGGGATTTTCTCTAACAGTCAACAGCAAAACTAAGAAATAACTACTCCACCCAACAAGAATTTTCCGTATGGCCTGATCAAACATTTGGCTCTGTTCCAAGTCCATTTTCGTCCGAAATTGCTCAAAACGTACATCGGTGAGCCACACGTCCTTGTGGACGACGTATTGGGTCATTGTGCCCAAAACCCAGACTGCGCTCATTCATTCGGCAGCAGTGCAGACTTTACAGAGGTGACTTTCCAGCGCCTAATACCCGATTGCCGAAAGCGACGTGACATAAAACAGAAGTGCAAAACAGAGCGTGAAATACAGGCTGCAAAATAAAAGTAGTTTGGGCGTGCCCTGTCTCAACTACAGAGGAAGCGGCATTCTGCTGCTGTAAGATAGGCAGGAAAAGATGGGGACAAAAAGCTTACGGCACCTGGTATTCCCAGGCGGTCTCCCATCCAAGTACTAACCAGGCCCGACCCTGCTTAGCTTCCGAGATCAGACGAGATCGGGCGCGCTCAGGGTGGTGTGGCCGTAAGCCACAGCGGCTGCTGAAGACAGACCCTTTATACGTGCCAAAATAACACTGGCAGATCTGTTATTTCACATAGCAATCAACAATAATGGGGATTTTCTCTAACAGTCAACAGCAAAACTAAGAAATAACTACTCCACCCAACAAGAATTTTCCGTATGGCCTGATCAAACATTTGGCTCTGTTCCAAGTCCATTTCGTCCGAAATTGCTCAAAACGTACATCGGTGAGCCACACGTCCTTGTGGACGACGTATTGGGTCATTGTGCCCAAAACCCAGACTGCGCTCATTCATTCGGCAGCAGTGCAGACTTTACAGAGGTGACTTTCCAGCGCCTAATACCCGATTGCCGAAAGCGACGTGACATAAAACAGAAGTGCAAAACAGAGCGTGAAATACAGGCTGCAAAATAAAGTAGTTTGGGTGTGCCCTGTCTCAACTACAGAGGAAGCGGCATTCTGCTGCTGTAAGATAGGCAGGAAAAGATGGGGACAAAAAGCTTACGGCACCTGGTATTCCCAGGCGGTCTCCCATCCAAGTACTAACCAGGCCCGACCCTGCTTAGCTTCCGAGATCAGACGAGATCGGGCGCGCTCAGGGTGGTGTGGCCGTAAGCCACAGCGGCTGCTGAAGACAGACCCTTTATACGTGCCAAAATAACACTGGCAGATCTGTTATTTCACATAGCAATCAACAATAATGGGGATTTTCTCTAACAGTCAACAGCAAAACTAAGAAATAACTACTCCACCCAACAAGAATTTTCCGTATGGCCTGATCAAACATTTGGCTCTGTTCCAAGTCCATTTTCGTCCGAAATTGCTCAAAACGTACATCGGTGAGCCACACGTCCTTGTGGACGACGTATTGGGGTTATGCTGGTGCTTAGCTTCCGAGATCAGACGAGATTCAGGGTGGTGTGGCCGTAAGCCACAGCGGCTGCTGAAGACAGACCCTTTATACGTGCCAAAATAACACTGGCAGATCTGTTATTTCACATAGCAATCAACAATAATGGGGATTTTCTCTAACAGTCAACAGCAAAACTAAGAAATAACTACTCCACCCAACAAGAATTTTCCGTATGGCCTGATCAAACATTTGGCTCTGTTCCAAGTCCATTTTCGTCCGAAATTGCTCAAAACGTACATCGGTGAGCCACACGTCCTTGTGGACGACGTATTGGGTCATTGTGCCCAAAACCCAGACTGCGCTCATTCATTCGGCAGCAGTGCAGACTTTACAGAGGTGACTTTCCAGCGCCTATACCCGATTGCCGAAAGCGACGTGACATAAAACAGAAGTGCAAAACAGAGCGTGAAATACAGGCTGCAAAATAAAAGTAGTTTTGGCGTGCCCTGTCTCAACTACAGAGGAAGCGGCATTCTGCTGCTGTAAGATAGGCAAAAAAGCTTACGGCACCTGGTATTCCCAGGCGGTCTCCCATCCAAGTACTAACCAGGCCCGACCCTGCTTAGCTTCCGAGATCAGACGAGATCGGGCGCGCTCAGGGTGGTGTGGCCGTAAGCCACAGCGGCTGCTGAAGACAGACCCTTTATACGTGCCAAAATAACACTGGCAGATCTGTTATTTCACATAGCAATCAACAATAATGGGGATTTTCTCTAACAGTCAACAGCAAAACTAAGAAATAACTACTCCACCCAACAAGAATTTTCCGTATGGCCTGATCAAACATTTGGCTCTGTTCCAAGTCCATTTTCGTCCGAAATTGCTCAAAACGTACATCGGTGAGCCACACGTCCTTGTGGACGACGTATTGGGTCATTGTGCCCAAAACCCAGACTGCGCTCATTCATTCGGCAGCAGTGCAGACTTTACAGAGGTGACTTTCCAGCGCCTAATACCCGATTGCCGAAAGCGACGTGACATAAAACAGAAGTGCAAAACAGAGCGTGAAATACAGGCTGCAAAATAAAAGTAGTTTTGGCGTGCCCTGTCTCAACTACAGAGGAAGCGGCATTCTGCTGCTGTAAGATAGGGAAAGATGGGGACAAAAAGCTTACGGCACCTGGTATTCCCAGGCGGTCTCCCATCCAAGTACTAACCAGGCCCGACCCTGCTTAGCTTCCGAGATCAGACGAGATCGGGCGCGCTCAGGGTGGTGTGGCCGTAAGCCACAGCGGCTGCTGAAGACAGACCCTTTATACGTGCCAAAATAACACTGGCAGATCTGTTATTTCACATAGCAATCAACAATAATGGGGATTTTCTCTAACAGTCAACAGCAAAACTAAGAAATAACTACTCCACCCAACAAGAATTTTCCGTATGGCCTGATCAAACATTTGGCTCTGTTCCAAGTCCATTTTCGTCCGAAATTGCTCAAAACGTACATCGGTGAGCCACACGTCCTTGTGGACGACGTATTGGGTCATTGTGCCCAAAACCCAGACTGCGCTCATTCATTCGGCAGCAGTGCAGACTTTACAGAGGTGACTTTCCAGCGCCTAATACCCGATTGCCGAAAGCGACGTGACATAAAACAGAAGTGCAAAACAGAGCGTGAAATACAGGCTGCAAAATAAAAGTAGTTTGGCGTGCCCTGTCTCAACTACAGAGGAAGCGGCATTCTGCTGCTGTAAGATAGGCAGGAAAAGATGGGGACAAAAAGCTTACGGCACCTGGTATTCCCAGGCGGTCTCCCATCCAAGTACTAACCAGGCCCGACCCTGCTTAGCTTCCGAGATCAGACGAGATCGGGCGCGCTCAGGGTGGTGTGGCCGTAAGCCACAGCGGCTGCTGAAGACAGACCCTTTATACGTGCCAAAATAACACTGGCAGATCTGTTATTTCACATAGCAATCAACAATAATGGGGATTTTCTCTAACAGTCAACAGCAAAACTAAGAAATAACTACTCCACCCAACAAGAATTTTCCGTATGGCCTGATCAAACATTTGGCTCTGTTCCAAGTCCATTTTCGTCCGAAATTGCTCAAAACGTACATCGGTGAGCCACACGTCCTTGTGGACGACGTATTGGGTCATTGTGCCCAAAACCCAGACTGCGCTCATTCATTCGGCAGCAGTGCAGACTTTACAGAGGTGACTTTCCAGCGCCTAATACCCGATTGCCGAAAGCGACGTGACATAAAACAGAAGTGCAAAACAGAGCGTGAAATACAGGCTGCAAAATAAAAGTAGTTTTGGCGTGCCCTGTCTCAACTACAGAGGAAGCGGCATTCTGCTGCTGTAAGATAGGGACAAAAAAGCTTACGGCACCTGGTATTCCCAGGCGGTCTCCCATCCAAGTACTAACCAGGCCCGACCCTGCTTAGCTTCCGAGATCAGACGAGATCGGGCGCGCTCAGGGTGGTGTGGCCGTAAGCCACAGCGGCTGCTGAAGACAGACCCTTTATACGTGCCAAAATAACACTGGCAGATCTGTTATTTCACATAGCAATCAACAATAATGGGGATTTTCTCTAACAGTCAACAGCAAAACTAAGAAATAACTACTCCACCCAACAAGAATTTTCCGTATGGCCTGATCAAACATTTGGCTCTGTTCCAAGTCCATTTTCGTCCGAAATTGCTCAAAACGTACATCGGTGAGCCACACGTCCTTGTGGACGACGTATTGGGTCATTGTGCCCAAAACCCAGACTGCGCTCATTCATTCGGCAGCAGTGCAGACTTTACAGAGGTGACTTTCCAGCGCCTAATACCCGATTGCCGAAAGCGACGTGACATAAAACAGAAGTGCAAAACAGAGCGTGAAATACAGGCTGCAAAATAAAAGTAGTTTTGGCGTGCCCTGTCTCAACTACAGAGGAAGCGGCATTCTGCTGCTGTAAGATAGGCAAAAAGCTTACGGCACCTGGTATTCCCAGGCGGTCTCCCATCCAAGTACTAACCAGGCCCGACCCTGCTTAGCTTCCGAGATCAGACGAGATCGGGCGCGCTCAGGGTGGTGTGGCCGTAAGCCACAGCGGCTGCTGAAGACAGACCCTTTATACGTGCCAAAATAACACTGGCAGATCTGTTATTTCACATAGCAATCAACAATAATGGGGATTTTCTCTAACAGTCAACAGCAAAACTAAGAAATAACTACTCCACCCAACAAGAATTTTCCGTATGGCCTGATCAAACATTTGGCTCTGTTCCAAGTCCATTTTCGTCCGAAATTGCTCAAAACGTACATCGGTGAGCCACACGTCCTTGTGGACGACGTATTGGGTCATTGTGCCCAAAACCCAGACTGCGCTCATTCATTCGGCAGCAGTGCAGACTTTACAGAGGTGACTTTCCAGCGCCTAATACCCGATTGCCGAAAGCGACGTGACATAAAACAGAAGTGCAAAACAGAGCGTGAAATACAGGCTGCAAAATAAAAGTAGTTTTGGCGTGCCCTGTCTCAACTACAGAGGAAGCGGCATTCTGCTGCTGTAAGATAGGGACAAAAAGCTTACGGCACCTGGTATTCCCAGGCGGTCTCCCATCCAAGTACTAACCAGGCCCGACCCTGCTTAGCTTCCGAGATCAGACGAGATCGGGCGCGCTCAGGGTGGTGTGGCCGTAAGCCACAGCGGCTGCTGAAGACAGACCCTTTATACGTGCCAAAATAACACTGGCAGATCTGTTATTTCACATAGCAATCAACAATAATGGGGATTTTCTCTAACAGTCAACAGCAAAACTAAGAAATAACTACTCCACCCAACAAGAATTTTCCGTATGGCCTGATCAAACATTTGGCTCTGTTCCAAGTCCATTTTCGTCCGAAATTGCTCAAAACGTACATCGGTGAGCCACACGTCCTTGTGGACGACGTATTGGGTCATTGTGCCCAAAACCCAGACTGCGCTCATTCATTCGGCAGCAGTGCAGACTTTACAGAGGTGACTTTCCAGCGCCTATACCCGATTGCCGAAAGCGACGTGACATAAAACAGAAGTGCAAAACAGAGCGTGAAATACAGGCTGCAAAATAAAAGTAGTTTTGGCGTGCCCTGTCTCAACTACAGAGGAAGCGGCATTCTGCTGCTGTAAGATAGGGGACAAAAGCTTACGGCACCTGGTATTCCCAGGCGGTCCCCATCCAAGTACTAACCAGGCCCGACCCTGCTTAGCTTCCGAGATCAGACGAGATCGGGCGCGCTCAGGGTGGTGTGGCCGTAAGCCACAGCGCTGCTGAAGACAGACCCTTTATACGTGCCAAAATAACACTGGCAGATCTGTTATTTCACATAGCAATCAACAATAATGGGGATTTTCTCTAACAGTCAACAGCAAAACTAAGAAATAACTACTCCACCAACAAGAATTTTCCGTATGGCCTGATCAAACATTTGGCTCTGTTCCAAGTCCATTTTCGTCCGAAATTGCTCAAAACGTACATCGGTGAGCCACACGTCCTTGTGGACGACGTATTGGGTCATTGTGCCCAAAACCCAGACTGCGCTCATTCATTCGGCAGCAGTGCAGACTTTACAGAGGTGACTTTCCAGCGCCTAATACCCGATTGCCGAAAGCGACGTGACATAAAACAGAAGTGCAAAACAGAGCGTGAAATACAGGCTGCAAAATAAAAGTAGTTTTGGCGTGCCCTGTCTCAACTACAGAGGAAGCGGCATTCTGCTGCTGTAAGATAGGCAGGAAAAGATGGGGACAAAAAGCTTACGGCACCTGGTATTCCCAGGCGGTCTCCCATCCAAGTACTAACCAGGCCCGACCCTGCTTAGCTTCCGAGATCAGACGAGATCGGGCGCGCTCAGGGTGGTGTGGCCGTAAGCCACAGCGGCTGCTGAAGACAGACCCTTTATACGTGCCAAAATAACACTGGCAGATCTGTTATTTCACATAGCAATCAACAATAATGGGGATTTTCTCTAACAGTCAACAGCAAAACTAAGAAATACTACTCCACCCAACAAGAATTTTCCGTATGGCCTGATCAAACATTTGGCTCTGTTCCAAGTCCATTTTCGTCCGAAATTGCTCAAAACGTACATCGGTGAGCCACACGTCCTTGTGGACGACGTATTGGGTCATTGTGCCCAAAACCCAGACTGCGCTCATTCATTCGGGCAGCAGTGCAGACTTTACAGAGGTGACTTTCCAGCGCCTAATACCCGATTGCCGAAAGCGACGTGACATAAAACAGAAGTGCAAAACAGAGCGTGAAATACAGGCTGCAAAATAAAAGTAGTTTGGGCGTGCCCTGTCTCAACTACAGAGGAAGCGGCATTCTGCTGCTGTAAGATAGGCAGGAAAAGATGGGGACAAAAAGCTTACGGCACCTGGTATTCCCAGGCGGTCTCCCATCCAAGTACTAACCAGGCCCGACCCTGCTTAGCTTCCGAGATCAGACGAGATCGGCGCGCTCAGGGTGGTGTGGCCGTAAGCCACAGCGGCTGCTGAAGACAGACCCTTTATACGTGCCAAAATAACACTGGCAGATCTGTTATTTCACATAGCAATCAACAATAATGGGGATTTTCTCTAACAGTCAACAGCAAAACTAAGAAATAACTACTCCACCCAACAAGAATTTTCCGTATGGCCTGATCAAACATTTGGCTCTGTTCCAAGTCCATTTCGTCCGAAATTGCTCAAAACGTACATCGGTGAGCCACACGT
>NW_026116056.1:0-50408 GCF_001640805.2 Lates calcarifer
AAACGAATCAGGTTTTAAAATCAGCTCAGTGAATGTTTGAAGGACGATGGATGTGAGCGCATCGAGTCGCTCGTCTGTGAATCTAAACGTCTCCAGTCCGTCACCATTACTCAGTTTCAGTTACTTTGTAAACTTAAAAAAACTTCTGATTATTTTTGTCGATTTTTATTAATTTACTGTATTTTTATTTAAATGTGACGATACATTTAAAATATGTTTCATACAGTGACTCTGCCTGTTGTGTTTTATTCTGTTTCTCTTACTCAACCACATAAAGTAACTGAGTACATTTACCCGAGTACTGTACTGGAGTATTTTCTGTTCAGTATTTAATAGCTTTAGTTACTAGTTACTTCCCAACAGTTTGTAAAAGTAGAGCTGAAACCAACAGCTGAGTAATTGATTTGTTGACTGACACAAAATTATTTTGATTACTGATTATTGATTTAGTCGTATCAAACATTTTATCGCCTCCAGCTTTGGTTCTTTTTGTGTTTCTAATTCTTTAAAACAATCAATCAACTGTTTGAGAAAATAATCAGGAGATTAATCAATAATCAGTTAATAATCATTCACTTCACCTCAACAACTACAGAGGGTCATTTTACTTCATCAAGTACTTTTATTACTCTAAGTACATTTATCAGTGCAGCAGTTTTACTTGCACCAGAGTATTTTTACTGTGTAGTATTAGTAGTACTCGAGTCAAAGTTCAGAGTACTTCCTCCACCACCGGCTGAATGCAAACAGCCTCCATCAGCCGGCGGCATGAGCTGCAGCTGTGTGCAGGTGAGTTGTTGTTCAGGTAAATGAAGTTGAGGGGAAGTGAGTTTAATAAATGACTGCAGAAAAAACAACTTCCCCAAACCATGAAAGGACTCTTATAGTGTGAGATCATAAAATAATCAAATCACAAACTGACCTGGGATCAGGGTCAGTCGTCAGGAGGAGACAGTGCGACGTTTTGTTTGGTCCAAAACAACCAAATATCATCAATCAATCAGTTACTGATCGATTTCCCCTGGAGGAGAAGCAGAAAGAGTCTGAGCAGCTTTACTCTCTTTTACTCTGCCTCTCTGTTTTGCTGTTTCTCTTCAGCTCAGGATGTCGTCTTTTCCTCCGGAGCGTCTCCTCGGAGGCAGGGAGCCACTTCCTCTTCCTGTCCTCGTCTCCTGCCGAAGCTTCTCTGACTTCAAGTTAACAAAGAGATAAACGAGGCGCAGGAAGATGGCTGCCGTGGTGTTTTTAGATTCAGTCTCAGGCCTGACAACAAGAGTCCATTTTAGTTTCAGTCCCGTTAGAGTTTTAGTCTCTTCTCAGAGAAAACTGAACATTTCAGTCTGGTTTTATCAAAGAGGAGGCCTTTTAATCCAAAGTCACTATTAATATTTGATTGATTCACAGCTCCAATAGAAAACATATCAGGCTTCACAAACAAAGCTTAAGTCAGTTTGGACCAGATGAATTTCTGTAGCTCACTTAAAGGAGCTATTTGTACTTTTTGCTATCACTGCGGAGCCGACGTTAGCATTAACAGCTGTTTACTTCCCAAGGGCTTCAGCTTCATCATTTATTTACAAATCAGGAGGTTAGAACACGTCCTCTGAGCAGAGCTACTTCTACTGCTACAGGGAAAGTGATGAGACCGGCTGGGGCTAGCTGGTTAGCATGCTAACACCAGCGGAGGACAGGAGGTGATAGAAATAGCCTCTGGAGACATCAGTGAGTAAACAGCTAATGCTAACGTTAGCTACCTAGCAACATTTAAAGCAACAGCACAAACTGAAAGAAAGCTGTAGAGGACTGTATGTGATAATGAATTTATCAGTTGTGGCCACAGGGGCGCTGTTCACTGTAACTGTGAATCAGCGACTGAAGCTTTAAATCCAGCCTGACGTGTTGACAGGATGAACTGAGCTGAGTCACAGTGACAGGCCTCAGCTTTTCTTTTCAAACTGCTGCTGTGACTCACGTCCAACACATCAGCGTTAATCTGAACCTCCTGACGCTGGACTGACTCCTCACTGTTCCCACACAGAGCTACACAGATTTACACAGGTGGAGTTAATCTGCGACGTTAATTTGTTTAGTTTACGTCCATTGATTCTTTAACTTCCTCAGTGGAAACACAGGAGGAACTTTTCCTGCTTAAACTGTTTATTTATAGGATTACTGAGGAAGCTCGTTCTGCTGTGTCACACTCATTTTACTGTCAAATCACTTTGACTGAAACACACCGGCAAACACTCAGCTACTGGCCTGCAGTGTGTGTTTGTGAGTCGTTGAATAATGATTCCTGATTAATTCTACTAATCAATTCTGTTTAAATTCTCTCTTTTAGGGCCAGTTCAGTTCATGTGACTTTGACTTTTCTCGTTAAAACTGCGTCTTGCTGCTCGGACGATAACGAATCTGGACCTGGGCTGCAGAGTTCAAAATATAAGTTCATCAGAAAAGGATTCGACTCTTTACTACTTTTGTCTCAAAAACGGTTTTGAAAAAGTTTTTAAAGGTTGGAGGAAAAGAAAGAATGAACCAAAGTCTGTGTTGTGACAATAGTCTCATGATTAAATGTGATTTAACTTGTGGTTCAGGACGTTTGGACCCTGGAGAAACGACAGACGTGGACGTTCAGCAGGACAGAGGACTGAGCTGAAGGTGGAGGTCTGTATGAACAGGCCTGTTTTCTGTCCGGTGAACATGTGAGTCCACTTTACTGCTGATGAGGAGGAAGCACAGGGCTGCTGACGCAGTAAATAACCTGGTCTCTGTCTGAGTCTCAGTGTGAAGACGAGGACGAGCGGCTCAGGGATCAGGGTGGATGCTGTTACCTGTGGACAGCTGTTTCCGGTCCTGATGCTAAGCTAAGCTAACGAGCTGCAGCCTCATGTTTACCACAACGACCTGAGCAGCAGAGGGAAAGACAGGAACAAAAGACCGCTTTATGACTGAAGCCTTATCAGACAGTTTCCTGGTTCAGGTCCAGGATCCTGGTCTGAGTTAATACACAAACACTGACACTGAACCTGAACCACAGAGCTTTAGACCCTGGTTCTGTCTCAGGTCTTCCCTGGACAGATGGTCCTGAGTGCAGCGTCTGATCCAGGTCTGAATCTCCATCCCTGACCACAAGGTCCTCTCAGTCCAGACTGTTCTGGTCTGTGGTTCCCTGATGGAGGAACCAGCTCCCAGATCAGAGCAGGAGCATCCCTCTCTGTCTTCAACAACCTCGTCCTCTCCTCTAACACCCTGACAGCGAACTGATTCAGGTCTTAGTTCGAGCTCTGAAGCTGCAGAGTGAACAGGAACCAGTCGTCAGGTCCTGGATCACCTGCTCAGTTTTATGTTGTTTGTGTTTTGTGGTTTTTCTTGTTCAGTTTTATTGTTGCTCTGCGTCTCTGGCTTTAAAAGCTGTGGTGTGTAAAACAAACATTAGCCTTAAACTGGAAACTGAGCTGTACCAAAGCTCCGTCTTTATTTCTTATTCTTTAATCCATGATTCATTATTTGTGCTGCTGCTGTGGTCCGACAACATTCAACATAAACAGACAAACAGGAGGGAAATGTGTGGCAGTGTTTTATCGTCTCCAGGCCGTCAGAGTGTTCAAGAGCTGGTGTGTGCTCAGATAAAACCCAGAGTCCCCGAGTCTCACAGGTGGATCTGTCGTCACCTTAGTGTAAAGTCGTCGACAGGTGAAGCTGCTGCTCAGTATCGTTTGTCCTCAGGTGGCGTCGCCACGATCACCTCTTTGCTGCCAAAGTCCCAGAAGGCGGTCATGTGGAAGGCCATGTTGGAGAAGACCACCAGGTACTCGAAGAGGGCGAACAGGGTGTAGACTGGAGGACGGAGAGACGGGGAGAGACAGGTGAGTCACTCAGGTCTTTACAGACCAAACATGGACCACAGCATCAGCAGAAACCAGGCACAGAATAACTGTGACTCCAGGATTCACCAGGTCAGACTGCTCGAGTCTCGACTCGTCCTCTCCGAGGTTTGAGTCTGTGTGAAGGTTAAAGAGCAGCTGTCCACAGTCTGAACCCTGTTCTAACGGGGACCGAGCTCGAATCGAATGGTCCTGACTTTACGGAGGTTAAGATTCATCCCTGTGATCTTACTGCACACATCACACACTGCATTAACGACGAAATATGGACGTAAACAGTGGATTTTACGACACCACAAACTCACACTGAACACACCTGGACCCTCTGAGGTCTGATCCTCTGAAACCGGCTCAGACAGAGAGCAGGACCTGGACACCTACCTCCAGTTTCACAGTACTTGTTGTGGCGTCTGAAGAAGTACGCTGCAGCCAGACAACAGCTGACGTTAAACAGGAAGAGACGCACCTTCCATCGATACGACGTCACTTCCTGAGAGAGAGAGAGAGAGAGAGAGAGAGAAGGAGAGAGAGAGAGAGAGAGAGAGAGAGAGAGAGAGAGAGAGAGAGAGACAGAGACAGAGACAGAGAGAGAGAGAGAGAGAGAGACAGACAGAGAGAGAGAGAGAGAGACAGAGAGAGACAGAGAGAGAGAGAGAGACAGAGACAGAGAGAGAGACAGAGAGAGACAGAGAGAGAGAGAGAGACAGAGACAGAGAGAGAGACAGAGAGAGACAGAGAGAGACAGAGACAGAGAGAGAGAGAGAGAGAGACAGAGAGAGAGAGAGAGAGAGGAGAGAGACAGAGAGAGACAGAGAGAGACAGAGAGACAGAGAGACAGAGAGAGAGAGATTCAGATGATTTACAGATAATTACCACAGAAAAGAGAAGTACGGAGGCCTGGAGGTGACCGCCGTCACACCCAGACCTTATCAGTGTTGCTGTGATGAGAAACCTGTGATCAGGGTTTTATCAGCTCAACAGGGCCGAAACAGACTCATTGAAGAGGAGATAACTGATCCCAGTCTGATCCAGCTCTGTAAAAACAGTTTCTGTGGATCCTTTAGGTTCCATGGATCTGGATTGTTACAGATCATCCCACGGATCCTGGATCAGACTGGGATGTGGGGAGTCCAGGTCAACCCCTCAGATACAGCCTGAATCCAGGACGAGCGAGAACCCTGAGCACATTAAAGATTGAAACAGAGGCGGCGCCGCTGAGAATCAGCTGCAGAAGGTTTCCTGGAAACTCAGCGGTCGCATCATGTGACCGAGCATGAAGACTGCACATTGAACTGATGAATGAACCTCAGCACAGATCTGTCAGCAGGTTTCCTCTCTGTGGGGGGGGGTCGGGGGGGTCTGGATAAAGTGCTGCGATCACTGAGTGACTCGTTTACTCTGCTGATACTAAAACAGGGAAGAACCAAAATAATGTTTGAGTCAGACGTTAAATTTGGAACTTACTCATGTGTTTCCTGTTTGAGTGGGAGAGTCTAAAGTTGATCTGACAACAGATCTGAGATCAGTCCAAACGTCTTAACGTCAGGTTCCCGCTCAGTTCAGACCAACACCGCTTCACAGAAAAGAGAAGTCCAGAAGTCTTTATTTAAAACTGTGGCTGCGCCTCACACAGAAACACAACTTACATCACACACTCTCAAGGACCCCTGGAATGTCCTCAAGGACACCAAACCAACTCTCTGAACCTCCTCAAGTACCTCTAAATCTCTTCAAGGGACTCCTTGGATCATCCCAAGACCGTCTAAAAGACAGTCTGTTCAAAGATCCTGAAAACCTCCTAAAGACCCACTAAGGTAAGTGGACTCTCACAGAACCCCTGGAACTTGTCCTCAAGCACTCCTTAAATCTCCCCATCCCAAAACCATTTCTTCTCTTCTAAAACCTTTAACACGAACCCTCATTTTAGCAAAACAAAAAAATAAAACCGTCTTCCCCTGAACCTGCGCAGACATGTCTGGGATCATGAGGGTCAGGGTCAGGCCCCTTGAATGTCCTGCAGCCTCCTGGGAACCCTTCAAGGACCATTCATAAACCCCCTCAGTGTCTCCCTGTTTCTCTGACAGAGTCTCATCCAGGAGAGTAAACCCAAACCGTGCTGTGATGCTGGATGTGTGGCCCTGCAGCGCCCTCTGCAGGTGAAACCTCATCACTGCGAGAAGAGAGACGGGTTTGTTTACCTCTGGGTTCACGTAGGACCTCCTGATGACGTGCCACAGCCAGCAGGTAATGAGCATGTGCAGCAGCGAGCTCCCTATGAACACCACGAAACCGTTTTTATGAACGTCTGCGGAGACAAACAAACAGCTCGTCAACACCGAACTTTACAGAAACAGGTTGAAGACACTTCACAAAGAGACAGAACAACACGGGAAATATAAACAGAAACAGTTCAACACAATTACATTTTAAAACACATCACTGTTGCTATGGTTACACCTGGTGTCCACACACAAACTCTGCTGGACCTGTTTTAGTTTGAAAACTCTGGGGTTGAGTCCGACGGTCCGTTTCCAGCTTTACCCAGAAGTCTGAATTTCTGAGTTCCTAGTCAGAAGTTTGAACCTGAACACCACCAACCCTTAAGAATCCAAGATGGCTGCTCCTCACAACAGTAGAGAGTAGAGGTCTAGACCTGCTCTATATGTACAGTGCATCGAGATAACTTCTGTTGTGAATTGGCGCTATATAAATAAAATCTGACCCGACTAGAGAACACTTTGCTAATGTTTTGGGAACAGAACGACAAATTAAACGAAGACGTGTTCTGCTGCTCGTCTCCTCCTCTCCTGAGCGGCCATGTTTTTCTGAGGCGACGTCACCTCAGTTCAGACTTCTGACGTAAATGGAACGAACCTTTAGTCTAGATGCACAGAAACGAAGACGCCCGCATTGACTTCCTGATTGTTCACACTCTGATCATGTGACTGTAACACAGGAGTCTCTGACCTGCTCTTTATTAGCAGCTGTATTTTCTGCAGCTCAGCAAACAGCTGTAGAGTCGACAATCTACTTCCTGTTTACACCTGCACGCACATGCCCAGTGCAGGTGGAGGGTCATGTGACAGATTATTTCTAATTCACACAGATGCACAATAAATGTACTGACTCTCTTTGAAGGAGGATGATGTTGAAATACAGATTTGAATTGTTACCGGGCAGAAATCCACCTGTGTCTGAGGTGTTCAGTCTGACCGCCGTCGTACTCACTGTAGGTCTCGGTGGACGACACGTACGTGAGCAGCAGCAGGCCGCTGTTCTCGGCGAGGCTGCAGAGGAGAGCCAGCCCGCTCAGCAGCAGCTCCGGCAGCCTCCTGGCGAAGCGGCCGCGGTAGAAGCTGAAGTAGGCGACGGACACCAGGTAACGCGGCGCCGAGTGCAGGCCGATGCAGCAGCGCCAGATGTAGCGCTCCGGGACGCGGCTGATGGCGGCGCTGATGGACGGGAGGTAGTTTGACACCTGGTGGGCGAAGAACAAAGACAGATTTATTTCAGCTTCTCCACTGAGAAACAGTTCAGGTGTTAATAACACCTGTACACTGACACGACCAGCAGGAGGCGCTGTCAGACTCTAACAGGTTAAACTGAGCTGAGCGGCTGTTTGAACATTTCCAGCTCAGAGATCATGAAGCCCGTCGTCAACACTGTGTCAGTGTTTGTGTTGGAGCTTTGAGAGGACTGATCATTTCTTCACTCACTCATCACTATCGATCAATCGATAATAGATTGTTGATTTTCCTGATGATCGATCCCTAGATACAAGTGAAGACTTTCAGTTAGAGACTCCTCACTGACTTAAACCTAGAAACACATCACATGACCGACGTGGTCCGACCACCACAGCAGCTGCAGTTAAACTCCAGTCTGTGACGTGGGTTCAGGTTCAGACCCGACTGGACCCAGGTCTTACACGGATCACGCGTGCGACAGCCTGAGCTGTGTCTGAGGCGACTCACACGACAGTGTGTGTACGTGGCGTCTTCAAAGTTGTACATGAGTGAGATGAAGAGGCAGGCGACGAGGCCGGTCAGAGGGAGCAGCACCGTCCCCACGGCGAAGCTGGTGAAGGGCAGCCGGATCAGAGGCCGGTCCCGGTCCAGGCCGCCGTACGGCACCTGGAGCATCCTGGAAACAACACACAGGACAGGAAACGACAAGGTCACAGGTTCGACCCCCACAACACAAGACAACATCTGGACTTCAGTTCAACATGTCAGCTCAGTGACTGACTGTTCTCAGAACCACATTTACACACTCATTTAAAAAGTCTGAGACTCTGAACTGGTTGTTGTTTGACTGCAGAGGTCTGAGGCTCCGGCAGAGAAATCCACACTGTCCTCATAATACTCAGATACTCAGATACTCGGACTTTACAGGACTTTCACCCTGTGGGTACTTGTACTTTAGTTACTCCGGACTTGTAACGTGTCGTGGACGCAGCGGTTTTTCCTCGGTGGATTATCCGTGTTACCTGCGGCTCACTCACCTTTACAGCCGCCCGGCCTGACTCCACCAGGTGCTCCGCCTCACAGCCATGTATCCACCTTTAGCTTCACCTGAGCGGCTAACCCTGTTAGCTTCCCGTTAGCACTGCGCCCGTCACAACATAGTTATTAGCCGTTAGCCGCGGACTTCAGTCGGTGAATGTGACTTTAAATCTGATCGTCAGTCTCTGTTCCGACCGCGTCGCTTCTTTAAGCCGCTCTCACCACGTTAAACACTTTACAATCCGTTTGTTTCCGTTACCGGACGAAGCTACGGGACTTTGCTCCGTGGCACCGGCTCAGCCTGACAACTTCCGGCAAACTTCACAATAAAAGTCTCTGTGAAAAACAGTTCCTGTAGAAACAAAAACAACAACACAAAGACCAGTATTAAACATTGAGGCTATAATAACCATTAATAATGAACACATTAACGTTTCCATGAATATAAAATGGGAAAATAAAAGTAAACAAGTTCTCAATAAACAAACAATGATCTGAAGGTTTGTTTGTTTACATTAAAGTCCCAGGTGTAAGAGCACTGCTCTTTATTCCTTCACAGTAAGAGCCAAACACACTGTTCTCTCCCACACAGGCTTGTTTTCCATGTGACCTGCTGAGTGAACACTCTCCTGTCCAAAGGTCAGAGTTCATCTCTGTGTTCTGACCGAGAGGGAAGTGATAACATGAAGGAGAAGCAGGAGAGGAAGGAGAGCAGCGTGAAAAACACTGAACACAGCCTCCAGCCTGTTTCTCTCACTCAGCTGACTGTTATGTAACCCACGCCCATAACGTCTGCTCTGGGTGGGGTTTATATTCACTTCCTACAACTGTGCTGTTGATCCGATATGACAGTGAAGACTTTCAGTTTGTCTCTAACCTTTAATCCGACCATGGAGAGACGAACAAACAGGAGAGGAGTTACTGAACATTTTGTTGGAGGTCGACACCTGAAGCTGGATGATCTGAAAGAGGCAGCTCAAGGTTTGGAAACCAGACAATACCTCTTCAGAGAAAACATCCCAGCATACCCACGACCAGAGTTTCATGTGTCTCATCTGAAACACGACACAGACCTGGAAGGCTTACTTGGAATAAAGAGGGACGGGGGCTTCAGGAGCCTGGGACCAGAGTCTCTGCTGTGGTGGAGTCTGGCTGTGAAACCTGAGGATGTAACGTCCGCTGAGACCAGGCTCCTGGAGGAGACCTACCCAGACCGGACTGAGGAGCAGGTCCAGACTCAGCAGAGCTTCCTGGGGAAGTTCACCACCTCCCCAGCCTTCTTAGAGACCTCCAGACTGGGCTCATACCGCTTCACCTTCCCTGTGGAGGAGGTGCTGGAGGCGTACAGAGAGCAGGTACTGACTCAGTGTCTTTATAAACTCAGTCACTTTAAAGGGGCCAGTCCAGTCTGGTGGTTTGGGTTCATGTGTCCGTTGAGGTCAGTTTAGTTTGTGTTGTTGGGAACACTGACATCTGTCCACAGCAACAGTGTCATTAAATCATCAACTGAACTCAATGGAACATGAACTCTGCTCTGAACTTTAAACACAGACTGAAGACGCCAAAGAAATGAATCAGAGTCCACTGGACAATACACAACAATCAATAAAACAACAGTGGATAAAATCAACATACAATAAACGAAAACTGTCAGATGTCAGAGTCCTGTCTTTACAGTTACACTGTAATGATTCAGTTACTTTACTGATGCATTTCACTCATTACTGCAACATCCAGTCAGTGTTTTTACTCCATTACAACTGTTACAGTTATTAACATGTGAGGTGAGAGCTGTTGTTTCCACACAGAACTTTAACGCTTCATTTCTAAAAATGACATCTGTTTAACATGAGAGGAGACACAACATCTCACCTACAAGAATCTGACAGCATCAGTGCTTCATGTTTTATCAATAGATGATAACTTCTGTATTTCATGTGCTGAAAGCTCCTGATAATCACGAGCCATTAAACTACTACAATAACGTCCTCAGTGAGTCTCCTCATGTCCATCACTGTTTTACTGTGAACTGATTCAGAGGTGAAACTGAGCTTTAGTCTGACAGATCTGCTCCTGGTTTCTTCTTCCATTAAAATCTCTTCTCTTGTCTCCAGTTCTGTGGTGGTGAACCACCTGTCCTGCAGGTGTTTGAGACCGTCCTGTACAAACAGGAAGTGATGTATGTCGTCCTGGTCGACCGACCGGCCAATCAACAGTATTCTTCACTGAGCGACGACCCGAACGCTGTGTGTGTTTACAGAGATGGACGCTTCATCTGGAGGCCTGAGGCCATGTGTGAGACTCACAGGTGAGAGAGAAACAGAAACCTGTCAGAGCTCAGCGAAGACTTCACATGACTCTAAACTCTGAACCAGTGAAGAACAGGAGACACCTGAAACCCTGTCTGAGAACACTGGCTGTTGTTTATTTATGTAGCCTATTTATTATTGAACATGTGGTGAACCGTCGTCACATGGGTCAAGGTGTGAATATATCGAATCTGTAACTAATGACTCATTCTCAGAGAACAGCCGTCTCTATCACTCGATGTCATTTTCACTTAAAGAACTCAAACCAGATGTTGTGGTTTCACCTCAGATTCCTGTTTAGAGACGTCTTTCGTGCTCTGTGTTGTCAAATCCAGTAAAACTGTTTCTGTTTCTTTTCTGTCAGTTTTGAGTTGGTCCAGAAACCTGATGTAAACCAGATGGAGCTGTTTCCGTGTTCCCGCCATTTTTACGTTTGGGATCACGTCGCCATCGCCCTGCATGTGGGCAAAGGAAAGGTAATTTATCTTTATAAACAACTGAGGACCATCTCACCAACAGCACTGTCCAACACCAACTGTTTAGGACCTGAGTGACTGTCAGTACTATATCACATTGTTTTATACAGTCTGCTGTTGTTTCTGAGTCTGTCCCTGGTTATCATGTTTGCATCCTGTGGAGACGCCTTCTATCCAGAGATCCTAATCAGTTATCGTCTTCTGTTTTTACTTTTCAGGTGCTGAAGTTTCACACCGACCAGCTGAGAGGGAACCTCAAGTTCTGTGATCCAGGAGAGCCTCAGTTATCTTATTTTGAAAGTTTTGCAGACGCTGAGGAGATTGTTGGAAATTTGTGGCCTGAATATCCTGCACAGCTGGAGAAGCAGATCTCGCTCCAAGAGATGTTATACCCATGGTGGGAACTGTTGGGTTTCTGTAGATAATGTTATAAAGAGTGACCAGCTTTATATGTAGCAAGGACACCCCTCCTTTTCATCACAAACAGCACTGAAAGACTCTCAGGATTCACTAAGTGACCTCGTCAAACCAGCTCCTCAGATGTGCTCAGGACTTTGATGAAGCCAGATAAAAGTGGCTTTTTAAAAAGGTATTTTTCACTAGGAAATATTTTATAAATGAGAGACATCACTGATGAAACACCTGAGCGACGTCCCACTGACTCTCTCTCTCTTTGTGCAAAGTGAATGAAGGAACGTCACCTTCAACTAAACCTAAGACTGAACTCTTTATTTCTCACCAGGACCAAGATCATCACAAACCTGGGCGTCATGTTTGATGACCAGCTTATTTCAAAGTCTCCTGCACTGAAGCTTTAGTATTGTCCCTCAGGATAAAAGTGTCTGTCAAATGACTAAATAATCTGGATTTGTGTTGAAAACACTAAATGTTGCTTCCGCTAAATACATTGTGGTGTCATCAGCGTACGTGGAGATATGAGCCTTTTTAAGACCAAGGGAGGTGATTAGTAAAAACTAGAAATCAGCCCAAGAAAACTTCCCTCTGACACTCCATGTTTAACATCTGAATCATTTCCTTTAAAATACACAGTTTGCTTTCCATCACTGAAATAACCATTTACCCATAATAATACTGAGAAAAAACAGAACATTTCAGTTCAACATGATCAATGATGTCAAAACCACAGAAAAGGCTGCTGAATACTTTTCTCTATGTGCATGTTTGTTAATTAGTGAATAAATTATGATTGGAAAGTGAATGTGTTCACATGAAATTTGTTCCTTTGTCTCACTCAAAATCGGTGATAAACTTAAAGGTCGACACAGTGAAGATTTAACTCCAAGTCCAGGACAAAACACAACCTCACTTCATGGTGATGAGATGAAAAGAAAGAAAAAACATCAAGTTATTTTTTAATCCCAACACTCACAAACTTTGCTTTAATAGAGGAAACACATTTTCTGTTACTCTGCATTTCTGTCTCTTGTTACATTTTCTTGACTGAATGTGGAGTCTTTTCTATTTGAAAGGTGGCCGTTAGATAGAAAGGCTAATATTGGTTTATTTAGAGCAGAGTTTTTAGAGTAGATTTGTTAAATAATGATTAAAAATGTGAATATCATTGATCTTTAAAACCTGAAACTGGACCTGCCTCATCAAACTTTAACCAGCGCTAAACTGAAGACTGCATGAAACCCAGTCTTTATATGAAAATACTGTTCCTGAACACCTTCAGTCAAAGTTGGACAAAAGTACTGTTAGCTTGGCTTATTATGAGCTAACATTAGCCTACAGTTAGCCGTTACTATATCGTGATGCTACATGAAGATGATAATAAACTAAAACCAATACAAAACATGTCAATGACAATGTTACGATTCATCAAAACACAAATAAAACAAGAAACAACTTCAACCTGATCGTATGACTGGGCTCTAATTGACTCGACAGTCCTTTATGTGTTTCTGCTGCTCTGTTTGTGTCTTTCTTGTCTTTTCTGTAGCTCCACCCAGGTGTTACCTGATCAGGCATCAGTGAGGTGCACCTGACTCTGAATGAAATGAAAAACCTCCTGTCCCTGCATCAGACGGGAAAGGCCTCTGGTGTCGGACTGCTGGACTCGCTGCCTCTCAGCTTGGGGTTAATTTTATTTTCTGTTGCTGTTGTGTTTTGATTTTGTAGTTTATAGTTATTGAGTTAGTCTCTTGGTTGTTTTGATCTTCATATGGATTTCACTGTTTTTTAAGGTGTTTTTTGTGGTGCTGTGCACATCATGGGGCCGTAACACATTCATGGAGAAAACAACTGACAACAGATGGAACGGACGAGGAAAAGAATCCGTACTTACAATGACTGAAGCACAGATTCGTCTCCAGTTTAAAGTTTTCTCTGATGATTGTGGTGCAGCTTCTTTTCTCCATTTATAGGTAATGTAAGCGACATTTCTCAATCTCTTCCTCTTCAAGACACCAAAGTCGGCGTGAGCTCGGCCGGACAGCCGCTGGAGAACAGCTCTGACTTTCTGTGTGATTAGATGGACTCTACAGGACTGATGTGGACTCAGTGTGGCAGTCAGAGGGGCTGAGGACCTTCACACTGTTGTTGTTTTTATAGAAATCATTCTGACCGTTTTCAGAAAGAACAGTAAACCTGGCTCTGCTCTTTATGTGGCCTCATCTGGTCCTTACATGTGATCCAGAGTCAGACTGTGGATCACACAGACTAAAAGACACCTTCACATTTATTAACAAGTTCCATTACATATTTATAACAGAGAATTATCACAGTGTAGGATTTATAGACTGCGTCAGAAATTAGTCTTTAAACCAGGAAATAACTGCTGCATCATGAAACCACAGTGTGCTGTAGAAACTTCCTGTTGTGTGACTGAGCTCACGGTTTTTATTGAACTCACTGAGGAGAAACCTTCACAGCTGTTCTGTGTTTTTTATTTGTTCACCTCAGTGCATCAGACTGTTTCTCTAAACCTGTCCACACTGTTTATTCAGCCACAAGAATCTCTCAGTAAGAAACTTATAATAATTACTGTGTCTGTTTATCCTCAGCCTGACTTTAACAACTGGAAACTGTTTGTAGTTTCTGTTCTGGTCCAACAACAGTCCTTCTGTGTGTCAGTGAATGTAAATGATCGTTCATGCATCGAGTGCGAGCTGAGCTGCTGCTGACTGCAGCTCCATGACTCCATCTAGTGGACTGATAGAAGTAGAGCAGCTGATGGCAGCTTCCTCTGCCTCACTGCTGTCTGACTGCATTCAACTGACACTGATATGAAAGAGGAAAGAAGAAGATCAGTGGAGGAGCAGCTGAGATTTCTCCAGGAGAAATGATTGGAGTTGATGAGCAGATGAATGATTAGTGTTTCCTCTCCAGGTGAAGGTAGAAAGTGTGTGTGAGCTGATGTGGATGTGAATGGAGCAGCATGAATCAGAGTGAGGACAGAGAGGAGGGAGTCCCTCCCTCTAAAACCACTCTGTGTGGGGAACATGAGAGCCAGACCAAAGCTCAGAGGTGAGATGAGGATCTCTAACTGTCCATGACTCTTCTCCATGTCAGAGCTCAGCACTCACATCACTGCACCATCATTATTCACACTCACTGCTCTGTGTGTGTTGTGTTCAAGCCCAGAGCAGCAGCACTCACCACACTCTGCTGGACCTGGACCTGGACCTGGACCTGGACCCAGCTGTGTGTCCATGAAGAGCGACTGGTCAATGGATCCTCCTCTTGGATTCAGACAATCTGTTGATGGAAGGTGAGAATTTCAAACTGACAGAAAGAGATTTCACAGTAAAAGTTAGTTTTTGTGTTTATTAACCGTCTTGTATCATTGTGGACATTTTTGTCCATTTGGCCAAATTCTTCCTTTTAATCTGGCCGTCATTTTGGCTGTTGATGCATATGGCACAAGTTTTGTAAGAAAGTCTTTCTCTGGACAAATTTTGGAATTCAAATTTAAATTTTTCTAATAGATCAATAGAACACTGTGAAAAAAAGTCCACTTCCACATACTGTTACAAAAACATTACAGATTAATGTTTTCTTAAGCCTTTTTCTGTATAAATCTCTTAAACAACTTCACCCCTGCTCACAGCAACCAAATGTCACTGTTGTTATTTAAATTAATATTATATTATTTTCCAAATAACTAATGTTGGGTGGCTGGGGGATTTTTTAAATCAGTCTTGGATATGTCCCATTGAAACCACTTTTTTTTTTTTTTTTTTTTTAAATCTCATAGCCATTACAAAATATAATCATGTATTCTGTGATGTTATACTTTCATTTCTGAGAAAAATAGTAAGATTTGTCATTTTTACTGTCAAAAATCAGCCATTTCCCCATTGCAGGCCTATGCATAAAATGCTTGTCTGTAAAAAAAAAACTGCAAAAATGCTATTTCCACTTTTCCACTGAAATAGTTTTATCAATAAATATTTATTTTACATCAACAATTCTATGAACTACAATCTACAAACAGTGACATCAAGTAATCAAACTGGCATTTAAAAGGTTAAAATTCTCAAAATGATTGAATGTTTGGTAGTTTTGAGAAGGGCTTAAGTTGTTGAAGAGATTTATGGAGAAAAAATATTAATCTAACGTTTTTATAGCAGTTTTTTGGAAGTGGACAGTTTTGTCCTAAATGACTTAAGAGGGTAGTAAATTAAACTGATGCCGGAGGATTAAAAGATTTAACATATTTTACATCAGTTTTTATCCAACATGCAGATTTATCAGTTCTATTTTAGTTTCAGGATCCAGCAGCAGAGACCAGACTCTCCTGAACCCAGCTGTCTGTCTTTAAAGAGCGACGACTCAAAGGGCTGGGACATTAACTTTAAAGGGCGACGTCCATCAGCTGATCAGATGTAAGCTGTAACTGACAGTGAGACTCAGGTTCTTCTAGAAAAGAACTAGTTTGTACGACGTGTTGTTGGACCACGTCTGAAATCAAAGTGTTTCTATCTGTTGTGAACGTCCACACTGGAAGGTGGAGGTAAAACTCCATCTTGAATCAGAATCGGCGGGATTGCCAACCAGAGACGAGGAACAGGGGTCGGCTGGACCACCCACAGTAGCTCTGATGTTGGCCAGGTCGCTGACAAGTAACAAGGTGAAGGAGTAGGTCCAACCACCGACTGGAGAACAGCTGGTGTCGGCCAGGCTGGCGTCAGGAAATGAGAAGCAGGAGTTGTCCAGATCGCCAATTGGAAGTCAGGGGCTGGTGTTGACTGGACTGCTGACTGGAACTCAACGGGACCAAGGACTGGTATCAGCCGGGCCACCAACAAGAGACAAAAAGCAAGTGTTGGCCAACGCCAGCTGAGAGAGTCAACTCAGGAACAGATGACTGAGTGACAGAGGCTGGTTACTGGGAAACTCAGACTGAGGCTTGAAGTAGCAGGTGGACACCTGTTGCTGAAGCTCTGGCTGGAAGCTGGAAACCAGAGGCGGACGCAAAACCTGGAGATGAGGCTTGGATTGGAAGCTAGGAGGGAATTGATGTCTCCATGACCCACACTTCCTCCTAGAGGTTCCAGCCCCTAGATAAATGGAGGCGATTGCTAGGCAAGTCCCCCAGAAAGGGGACTGCACTAGATCTTCAAAAGAAAAAGTATATGCTGGGTCCATAATTCTGGCCTGAGTATTCTGCCATGGTTCGGGTTAGAGGGACAGGAGTGAGGACCCAAATAAAACAGGATACTGAGGTCACTGAGGCTACGAGTCATGACAAATAAAGACTCCAGCTCCTTTGTTTCTGTGCTGAATGTACATCCATACATACAAGCCTCCATCGACACAAACACAGTGAACAGATTCCTCAAACTGTCTGACAACAACAGGAAGGTGACACTTGTGAAGGAGGATCAGTCATATCCTGATCATCCAGACAGATTTGATCAGTGTCCTCAGCTGCTGTGTAGAACTGGTCTGACTGGTCGCTGTTACTGGGAGGTCGAGTGGAGAGGAGAGGTTCATATCTCAGTGAGTTACAGAGGAATCAGAAGGAAAGGAGTCAGAGACTGTTTGTTTGGAAGGAACGATCAGTCCTGGAGTCTGATCTGTTCTGATGATGGTCGTTACTCTGTCTGGCACAATAAGAGACAAACATCTATCTCCTCCTCCTTCTCCTCTCGTCCTCTCCTCCCCTCCTTCTCTCGTTTCCTCTCCTCCTCCTCCTCCTCCTCCTCCTCCTCTGTCTATGTGCTGTCGCTGTTGCCAGGTTTTGAAAACTGTGGATTTGATTCTGGTGAAGGAGTCGCTCTCATGACTCATTGAGTGACGTCAGTCTCTGGCCAATCAGTGGCCTGCAGTCTGTTGACGACTCAGCTCGCTTGGAACTCTGGGCCGAAAAGGTACTAAAAAAGGACCTGGTACCAGGTACCACCACCTAATGGAAAACCCTAAAAACTGAGTAGAGTCGAGCCGAGCAGGTGCTAGTGGAAAGACACCTCTAGAGATCAGTCCAGTCCAGGATCACAGCAGCTGATGTTATTTAGTACCCTGACCACACACTCAATGAGTGACGTACCTTCAGTGGTTCATCGAACCCACGTCTCCACACTGTCACTCGGTGCCTGGTACCAGCGTCCATCCCCACTGGACCATCTTCAGACAAACAACCAGAAAAAGAAGATCAGAGTGAAGGAGGAAGCTGCAGGAAACTCACCTCCATCAACCTGCAGAGAGAAAACCAGGTTTCCAAAGAGTGGGACAGAATCTGAAGTGAGTTTAGATCTGAACCAGGTTCACACTGACAAACGGACCGAACCCGTTTCAGCTGAAACTCTGAAGATGATGTAGAGACGATGGAGAGTCAGACTGGAGCTTTGACTGTCTGCTGGATCACCTGATCCTGACCAGGGTCTCTGTGGAAAACTCAGCTCAGCATGTGTGGTGTTTGTGGCTCAGGAGGTAAAGGAGCTTCACCTGTAGTCACAGGGTTGTTGGCTCGACTCCCAGCTCAGGTCAGTTCTGCTGCTGTCCACAGGAAGTCGAGGTTTTAGTCGCCTCATTTTAAACTTCAGTGAACACAACACTGACACATCATCAGTCTTAAACCCACATGATGTAACTTTAAAACCTCAGCTTCAGAATCACTGTGATGGTTCACTCTGTGGAACTGTGGTTCTTCAGGTTCCATCTCCCTCTAACTGAGTGAGAGTCAGCAGCTTAAACTGCTGGAATCAGACCCAGAGAGTTCATAGTGATGCTGAACTGTGGATCAGTTAAAAACAGAAGTCATTAAAAACCAGAGTTTATCTCTGATATCCGGTTTAAAACAGTTCCTCAGTCTGTCCACCAGAGGTCAGCATCAGTCTGAGTCCTCACAACAATTAAAGACGTTGGACTTGATCAGACTGAACAGGCTCTTTATCAGGCAAATGATTGGTCCACAAACTGATGACATCATGCTGACATCACGGTCAGTCATTCTTAACGTTCTGTAACATTTGTAATGGAGTATTTGTACCTTTTAATACGATTAATCGTATTAAAATCGCGATCTCGATTCAGAGCTCTATGCGATCTCATTTCTAATTCAGAGCAGCAGAAACTCAAATAGCAGTAATATTCCCTCGGCGGGCCGCCGCTACAAAACGTATGAAGTGAAAACCCTGCAGACAGACTGTCAGTCCGTTTTAACTCGTCTTATCACCGGTAGTTTCTGCTTTAGATGTGCAGATTCTAGCGGTGGGGATGCAGCTGTCAGCAGACAGGTAGAACTCACCTGACAGTGGAGAGAATCAGAGAGAGTCACTGCCTGCATCACGCTCCGTTTTCATTAAGTAACTGTAAAGTTAGTTTTGTGGTTTGGTCATTTTATTTTATTTATAAAGCGCAGAATCACATCAGAAGTTATCTCAAGGCACTTTTCATACAGAGCAGGTCCAGGCCGTGCTCTTTAAGATGTGGCCTGTCTTATATCAGGCACTGATATATCTTCTGTTCCACTTCCTCGTGTATCGGGTAAATGAGTGCAAAAAACATGTCGAAAAAAAATTGTGAGACAGAATCGTGATTCGCATTTTTTCCAGAATTGTGCAGCTCTATAAAGGAAGCTGCTCACACAACATGAACAGAAACAACACGTGTTTTCTACTGAAAGAAAAACACGTCAACTTGAACCTGTCTCAGTCTGACACTGGATGGATGAGTTCATGTCCACTAGTTGAACTGACCTTCCTCATGATGGACTGTTGAACGCAGCGACAGCAGCTGTTGGTCACATGATGTCTGCGGATGAACGACACTCAGCTACAAACAGTCCGTTAGTAAAATCAGCTCTTTACCTGGATCACGCTTCACTGGATTCAGCTTCCGGTTCCGCTTTGTTGACGCGATCAAAGAAAACACCTGTGGAGCAAAGATGTTGCAGTGACGACGAGATCGTTGACTCCACCCACAAACAGTGTCGCAGGTGAGCAGAGGAGCAGGAAGTCAGTGATCTTGGTGTCGGACAGAATCTTTGCAGCAGCACAGTCGAATTATTTCAGACTCATGTTCTATGTGTGGACCTGAGAGACGCAGCTTAACAAGGGGGATGGTTTTCATGGAGGAAACAAGTGTCAGATGAACGGATGAGGAGAATAATCCTGAGCTGCAGCTCTACAATAACTGAAGCTCAGACTCGTCTCCGGTTTAAAGTTGACTTTCACTTTGTCTGCTGATCGTGGCGCAGCGTCTTTCCTCCATCTAAAGGTAATGTAAGCGACATGTGTCAGTGTTTTCCTGTTGAATGAGTCTTGCTCATGTTGTTAGTGGCGGCTGCTGTCAGCTGCTTCCACTGGAAACAGCAGAAATCTGCCGCTCGCTTCTTCAACTCACTCACAACTAACGGCTGCGTCTTTAACCCATATGTGGAGATGTGGAGTTGAAGCGGTGGAATCAGAGTAGAAGCAGAGTCAGTTGATGTCAGTAGTTGAACACTGAGTCGTTATTACTGTGTAGCTCCACTTACTGATGACTGAAGGCAGCTTTTCCCGCCTCAATCAGCCTGTGGAGGAGGCGGAGAGGAGCCGCTGCTCTCCCGCTGTCTGAGCCACTAAAGTCGGTGTGAGCTCGGCCGGACAGCCGCTGGAGAACAGCTCTGACTTTCTGTGTGATTAGATGGACTCTACAGGACTGATGTGGACTCAGTGTGGCAGTCAGAGGGGCTGAGGACCTTCACACTGTTGTTGTTCTTCCACAAATCATTCTGACACTAACCTGTCTCAGTCTCTGTACTTTACTCGAGGATTTTCATTTCCTGCTTCTACTAATGTGATAATAATGAGTCATTCTGCAGGAGACACTTTGGCGCCATCTAGTGGACTGACAGCATATTCAATCTTGGATGTGAATGGAGCAGCATGAATCAGAGTGAGGACAGAGAGGAGGGAGTCCCTCCCTCTAAAACCACTCTGTGTGGGGAACATGAGAGCCAGACCAAAGCTCAGAGGTGAGATGAGGATCTCTAACTGTCCATGACTCTTCTCCATGTCAGAGCTCAGCACTCACATCACTGCACCATCATTATTCACACTCACTGCTCTGTGTGTGTTGTGTTCAAGCCCAGAGCAGCAGCACTCACCACACTCTGCTGGACCTGGACCTGGACCTGGACCGAGCCCTGTGTTCATGAAGAGCGACTGGTCAATGGATCATGATGGTTATTTCAAACAAAGTTTTGGAAGGTGAGAATTTCAAACTGACAGAAAGACATTTCACAGTAAAAGTTAGTTTTTGTGTTTGAACATATTTTCCATCAGTTTTTATCCAACATGCAGATTCATCAGTTCTGTTTTAGTTTCAGGATCCAGCAGCAGAGACCAGACTCTCCTGAACCCAGCTGTCTGTCTTTAAAGAGCAACCGGTCAAAGGGCTGGGACATTAACTTTAAAGGGCGACGTCCATCAGCTGATCAGATGTAAGCTGTAACTGACAGTGAGACTCAGGTTCTTCTAGAAAAGAACTAGTTTGTACGACGTGTTGTTGGACCACGTCTGAAATCAAAGTGTTTCTATCTGTTGTGAACGTCCACACTGGAAGGTGGAGGTAAAACTCCGGCCGTCATAGAGAGGGAGGAGACGTGATGTGGTTTAAATATGGAGATAACTCCTCCCATGTTCAGACAGTCTCTCCTGGAAGACATTCATAGTGTCCACCTCAGTCGTTGACATGAAAAGAGACAGAAACAGTTTGTGTGAAGAATGAAAAAAGAGCTGAGAGAGAAGTTGAAACCCCGCCTACTTTCTGACCTCCACACAGCTGACCAATCACTGAGGGAGGTGGGTGTTTCAGACGCTGTTCCACCATCTGACAAACACCTCTGATGGAGTAAACTGATCCCTTACAATGCTCCTGATTCATGTTTCAACTTTACTCAGTGAAACTTTACTGCTTCATTGTCATTGTTCATACTGGGAGCTGCCCAGTACAACCAGTCTGATACAAGCAGACACTGAGCAGCTCCACTGGAGCAGCTGGAGGTTGTAGGTGCCTTGCTTCAGGGCACTTCAGCAGTGTTGAGTGAGGGAGGGAGAGCTATATGGAGGGTTGGTGAGAGCTGTTGGGACTAAACCAAAGTGAGTGGTGAAGCCAAACACTGAGCTGAAAGCTACAAACAGCTGCAGACTGAGCTGTTGATTCTCAGTGGGATCAGCAGGACTAGTAAACCTTTACCACTACAGGGAGTCGTCTGATTCACTCTTCACATCCAAATATGACTTGATGGACCTTTAGCTTGTGTCTGTCTCTGTGTGGACAGACATAATGTGAGCTAATTCTTCATGATTCCTCCACAGAGTGGACCAGGAGAGCTCAGAGGTTCCCAGTGGTCAGTCTGCCCAGCAGCATCAAACACACCTGGACTCCATATTTATGGTCTGTACATGGACAACAACTACTTTTACATCTGTTGTGTTGACAATAATCTCCATGCTGCACTTTTTAGACCAGTGGATTGTCAGTGTGTCCAACATGGATCTGATGTTTGGCTCCATGATTTTAGTTTGATGGAGTCATTCATATAGTTTTCTGTTCCAGCTGCTGGAGGAGAACATCGTCACTTTTGTGAAGAACGAGCTGAAGAAGATGCAGAAGGTTCTGAGTCTAGATTACCCAGAATGCTTACGGAGGCAAGCAGAGGATGAGGAGGTGTTGGACAGTGAGGATGAAGAGCAGAGGAGGAGCAGCAGAGAGGAGTTTCTGAAGATCACACTGAACTTCCTGAGGAGAATGAAGCAGGAGGAGCTGGCTGACTGTCTGCAGAGCAGTAAGAGGATTTCTCTAAAGATTTAACATGATGGAGAAATGAGACGTTTACTGACGTCTCAACACATGGAGGGAAATATGTTCATATATGCATTCTTTAGGAGGATTAAACTGTCAGATATACTTTATAAATCACTTACTGATATTGTTTCTTTGTTCATTCAGAACATGTTGCTCCAGTTTGTCGACGTAAACTTAAATCTAACCTGAAGAAGAAGTTCCAGTGTTTGTTTGAGGGGATCTCTAAAGCAGGAAACCCAACCCTTCTGAATCAGATCTACACAGAGCTCTACATCACAGAGGGAGGGACTGGAGAGGTCAATGATGAACATGAGGTCAGACAGATTGAAACAGCATCCAGGAAACCAGACAGACCAGAAACAACCATCAGACAAGAAGACATCTTTAAAGCCTCACCTGGAAGAGATGAACCAATCAGAACAGTGATGACAAAGGGAGTGGCTGGCATTGGGAAAACAGTCTTAACACAGAAGTTGACTCTGGACTGGGCTGAAGACAAAGCCAACCAGGACATACACTTCACATTTCCATTCACTTTCAGAGAGCTGAATGTGCTGAAAGAGAAAAAGTTGAGCTTGGTGGAACTTGTTCATCACTTCTTTACTGAAACCAAAGAAGCAGGAATCTGCAGGTTTGAAGAGTTCCAGGTTGTGTTCATCTTTGACGGTCTGGATGAGTGTCGACTTCCTCTGGACTTCCACAACACTGAGATCCTGACTGATGTTACAGAGTCCACCTCAGTGGACGTGCTGCTGACAAACCTCATCAGGGGGAAACTGCTTCCCTCTGCTTGCCTCTGGATAACCACACGACCTGCAGCAGCCAATCAGATCCCTCCTGAGTGTGTTGACATGGTGACAGAGGTCAGAGGGTTCACTGACCCACAGAAGGAGGAGTACTTCAGGAAGAGGTTCAGAGATGAGGATCAGGCCAGCAGGATCATCTCCCACATCAAGACCTCACGAAGCCTCCACATCATGTGCCACATCCCAGTCTTCTGCTGGATCACTGCTACAGTTCTGGAGGATGTGTTGAAAACCAGAGAGGGAGGAGAGCTGCCCAAGACCCTGACTGAGATGTACATCCACTTCCTGGTGGTTCAGACCAAACTGAAGACCATCAAGTATGATGGAGGATCTGGGACAGATCCACACTGGATTCCAAAGAGCAGGAAGATGATTGAGTCTCTGGGAAAACTGGCTTTTGAGCAGCTGCAGAAAGGAAACCTGATCTTCTATGAATCAGACCTGACAGAGTGTGGCATCGATATCAGAGCAGCCTCAGTGTACTCAGGAGTGTTCACACAGATCTTTAAAGAGGAGAGAGGACTGTACCAGGACAAGGTGTTCTGCTTCGTCCATCTGAGTGTTCAGGAGTTTCTGGCTGCTCTTCATGTCCATCTGACCTTCATCAAGTCTGGAGTCAATCTGCTGTCAGAAGAACAACCAACCTCCCTGAGGTCTGAACTGATTAGAGATAAACCTGAACCAACACTTTTCTACCAGAGTGCTGTGGACAAGGCCTTACAGAGTCCAAATGGACACCTGGACTTGTTCCTCCGCTTCCTCCTGGGTCTTTCACTACAGACCAGTCAGACTCTCCTACGAGGTCTGCTGACAAGGACAGGAAGTGGTTCAGAGACCAATCAGGAAACAGTCCAGTACATCAAGAAGAAGATTGAAGAGACTCCCTCTGCAGAGAAAAGCATCAACCTGTTCCACTGTCTGAATGAACTGAATGATCGTTCTCTAGTGGAGGAGATCCAACAGTCCCTGAGATCAGGACGTCTCTCCACAGATAAACTGTCTCCTGCTCAATGGTCAGCTCTGGTCTTCATCTTACTGTCATCAGAAAAAGATCTGGATGTGTTTGACCTGAAGAAATACTCTGCTTCAGAGGAGGCTCTTCTGAGGCTGCTGCCAGTGGTCAAAGCCTCTAACAAAGCTCTGTAAGTGCAAACAGAACATGTAGAGTTAGATTTATTATCAGAATTTAAAGACACTGCTGTCTTTTCAACAGGAGACAAATTAATTTCCTTTCTTCTTTAATTCCTTATCATCATCTCTTCAGACTGAGTGACTGTAACCTCTCAGAGAGAAGCTGTGAAGCTCTGTCCTCAGTTCTCAGCTCCCAGTGCTCTAGTCTGAGAGATCTGGACCTGAGTAACAACAACCTGCAGGATTCAGGAGTGAAGATGTTGTCTGCTGGACTGGAGAGTCCACACTGTTCACTGGAGTCTCTCAGGTCAGATTAATTTAATTATACAGGAACATGTTTAATAGTTCAGGGCGACTGTTTTCCTTGTAAATTACCAGGAATTTGTCAACCTCACCAGGAAAAAGGCTCCTTGTATAAATGTTCTGTACAATTCAGACAATTACAATTAAACTTCTTCCTGCTTTATGTTGTGTTTCAATTCTTTTCTCTTTTTTTTAAAATCAGGTTGAATCAAACCAGTCTGACAGAGAAAAGCTGTCAGGAGATATCATCAGCTCTCAGCTCCCAGTCCTCTAGTCTGAGAGATCTGGACCTGAGTAACAACAACCTGCAGGATTCAGGAGTGAAGATGTTGTCTGTTGGACTGGAGAGTCCACACTGTTCACTGGAGACTCTCAGGTCAGATCAAGTCACAGTTTGTTTTAAATGATGTCTGAAATGTAACAAATATGAACTCAGTCTAATAAACAAAAACTCATCCATGTTTTGATGAACTGTGATTTAGATTCTTACAGGTTTGTTAATGACTCGTTCAATCATAATAAACAGCTACATTTTCTGCCTGTTTAAAACAGAACAATAAGGATTTCAGTCAGTCCTGAGGCAAGATTACCTTTCACCAAAACTAACAACTCCTCTCTGGTAACTGTTTAGATGTGGAGGTGAATCAGGTCAAATGGAACAAATTTAAAATCCTTTTATTTTTGGCCCAGAGTTAAAATGCAGGTCTGTTATTTCCACAAACTGAGACCTTTGTCATCTCTGATTGTTGTTTGATCCAGTCTCAATTTAAGGTGATTCTAATTTAACACAAATGTTGTTTGTCCTTTGTTCATCATCATCTCTTCAGACTGAGTGGCTGTAACCTCTCAGAGAGAAGCTGTGAAGCTCTGTCATCAGTTCTCAGCTCCCAGTCCTCTAGTCTGAGAGACCTGGACCTGAGTAACAACAACCTGCAGGATTCAGGAGTGAAGATGTTGTCTGTTGGACTGGAGAGTCCACACTGTTCACTGGAGACTCTCAGGTCAGGATGTTTACAGTATATTCCTAAATTTATCTCAGTATATTTTACCTTTGCCTTGTTACCATGTTGCCTTTACCTCTTCAGCCTGTCAGGCTGTCTGATCACAGAGGAAGGCTGTTCTTCTCTGGTCTCAGCTCTGAGATCCAACCCCTCCCATCTGAGAGAGCTGGACCTGAGCTACAATCATCCAGGAGACTCAGGAGTGAAGCTGCTGTCTGCTGGACTGAAGGATCCAGGCTGGAGACTGGACACTCTCAGGTATGGAGAGGCCTGCTGCAGCCACAGACAATGTCTGATAGAGGAGGAAGAGCCTGAAACATTTTCTCTGTCACAGCTGATGACAGATCTCTACACAAGAGCTTTGACTTCATCAACAACAACAGAGGAGTTTTCTCCTGATTATGACTTCAGTCTCTCATTATGACTCACTGAGTCATATTGAGGAGAAAAGATGTCACAGTGATGAAATCAGCTGTTGTCAGCTGTATTCTGTGACCTGAGCAGGAGTTTCAGCTTTATTACCACTACAGATGTTTTTAATCAGACTTTATTTCCTGCTGTATCAGCACAAAGCAGCTTGGAAACATTTCAGCTGCAGCTAGTTTAACTGCTCCTGAACCAGTGACTGAGTGATTTCACCACAACAATCCTAAAGACTTTAGAGACCTGAGGCCTGAACTATGAAGAGAGTTGAACCTCCTCTGGTTTAACTCAGGTTCTCAGGTAAAGTCGGGGTTGACAAACCCTGACTGCCTCGATCTGTGTTAAACGGTACGACGGTGGTTCAGATGTGGGTCAGTTGAGTCGGTGTTAACTTAATCAGAGTTAGTGCGTGTTGATTAAAGGGCACCATATCTCTCAGATGAAGAGCGCACGTTAATTCTGTGGGTTTAGAGGAATTTAAAGAGACTCTAACGACACAATGTCAAACCAACAAAGACAGAGAGACTGGTCACATGTTCTCTGGATTCTTCATCTGTAAAATGAGATGGAAGGACACAGAACATATGTGATCATTTCTCAGATACTTGGATTACAGTCAACACGTGGGTCACATGTCTGAGAATGAGCTGTTCCTGTTAATGATGTTCTGCCTGGAACACTCAGGCTGACGGTCTTTAGAGAACCCCCGTCCTGCAGAGTCAGCCTCTCTCAGTCGTTGTGTTAATGTAAGATTAGATTAATGTACTGTAATGCAATTTAATTCAAGATCTCTCTATATACTTTTTAATTTAGAGGTAGCGTATGCTGCCACCACCTTAGTTAATCTGGTCTGATCCGGTGTCAGAGGTGAGAATATGCACCACAAGACAAAAGTGTACCATACAAATAGAATTGTTTTTATTGATGACCAGGTCATTCAAAGTGTTCACCCTGATGAGAGCAGCACCGTAAAGGTCAGTAGCGAGAGAAGACCATGGCATAACACAGGTTCCATATCAGATGTAAGGTGAGGCCAGTAATACAGCAGTAGTAATGATAGTAGTGATAAAGTACTAACTGCTAACACAGCAATACAACTAATTCAAGTAATTCACTACCAATAATTCACCAGAGTTGGCTCTTCAGCAGGTGTGTCGCTGAGCGGGGAGTATCTGTTAGAAAGGTGAACTGGGTGGTGGTCGGCAGTGGGCTTCTGCTTACGACTCCGCCTGTCCTTACGAACAGTCACCCAGCCAGCCTGCTTTCTGCTGCTCGGGAACTGCCGGGGGAATGCTAACAGGAGCTATGCTAGGCTGCTCCGCACCGGCTACAGGGGGCTGTTTAGCACTAGCTGCTGAATTAGATTCCATGGTGCGGAGCCGGGACTCTAATTCACTAAGCCTCGCCTCGAGTACAGCAAACAGACTACATTTATTACACATACCATTATCATTAAACGAGGCAGAGGAGTAACTGAACATCTGACACGCAGAGCAAGAGAAGGCAGGAGAGGGAGAAGGAGAGCGAGAGGCCATGGCTGAGAGTTCAGCTAAATCAGTAGAAGATAGAATGATAAAGTAGCACAGAAAGTGGAGAGTTGTAATGTCGGTAAAGAGAAAGGTTCTAGTCTGAGACAGGTGGGCAAGAAACGATGATCACCAAACACCGGTAACCGGAAGTGACGGAATACGTTTACCACAGCACCGATCGATAACAATAGTCCCGTGAGCACCAGCCGCAGCACAACGACTCCCCGGTCCCTCGCGACCTAACGGAGGACCCAGCCTCCCCCTCCCGGCCCAGAGCTGCCGACACAGTCCGGGACGAGGACAGGTCCGTCTCTCTCACACACGGTGTCTCCCTCCACCGTCTTCTCCGTGTTCACCTCCACTTCCCTCCACACGTGGAAGTCATCTGTCATCAGTAATCAGTCCCTCCCCATAGCGTCCACCAGGGGGAGAGACCCTCCCCCTTATCCCCTCACCACAGTACTTTATTGATCCCGTGAGGGAAGTTCTTGAAATCGATTGGTTGTTCCACCTGTGGGGGCGGAGCTTAGGTAAAAGTAACACCTGTATCACAGAGTTAACCTCCAACACAAACTGCCCGAAGCAGTTTAGAGACGCAGCGCAAATCACCATGGCAACAGAGCTCAGGTAAAACCTGTCCACCTTTGTCAGTACAGGTTAATCAGGAAGTTCCTCCTGAAGTTCCTCTGATCAGACAGTTCCCTCACTTCGTAGTTCAGGCCTCTGTTCAGTGTCCACACACTGATAATAACAGAGCAACAATAATAATCCAAATATCTGAGATGATGAAGTCTTTCCTCCATGTCTCCTCCCTGCTCTGACTCCAGCTCCTTTGTTTCTGTGCTGAATGTACATCCATACATACAAGCCTCCATCTGAACAGAACCATCAAACAGTCTGTGTATGAGAGCCATGTAATGTCCATGTTGTCCTGCTGAAAGAGAATGTGCTGGTCTGACCCCCCTCCTCCTTTCAGGGTGGAGCCTGGTGGAGTCCGATGGTTGACACCAGGTCCATGGAGGTGTAAGTGTGTTTTTCATTTGATTGATGAAAACAAAGCAGCTTCAAACTGTCAATCAATGATCAGATGATCGATCAATAACTGCAGCTGTGTCTTGTTCTCTCCATCAGATTCCTGTCAACTCACAATCGACACAAACACAGTGAACAGATTCCTCAAACTGTCTGACAACAACAGGAAGGTGACACATGTGGAGGAGGATCAGTCATATCCTGATCATCCAGACAGATTTGATCAGTGTCCTCAGCTGCTGTGTAGAACTGGTCTGACTGGTCGCTGTTACTGGGAGGTGGAGTGGAGAGGAGAAGTTCATATCTCAGTGAGTTACAGAGGAATCAGAAGGAAAGGAGACAGTGAAGACTGTTTGTTTGGATGGAACGATCAGTCCTGGACTCTGTACTGTTCTGATGATGGTTTCTCTGTCTGGCACAATAAGAGAGGAACACCTATCTCCTCCTCCTCCTCCTCCTCCTCCTCCTCCTCCTCCTCCTCCTCCTCTGTCTCTAACAGAGTAGCAGTGTATGTGGACTGTCCTGCTGGCTCTCTGTCCTTCTACAGAGTCTCCTCTGACAAACTGATCCACCTCCACACCTTCAACACCACATTCACTCAACCTCTGTATCCTGGGTTTTGGTTCTGGTCCTGTGGTTCCTCAGTGTCTCTGTGTTGAGTGTAGCAGAGAGAGTCTCCTCCTGTTAGAGATCAGTCCAGTCCAGGATCACAGCAGCTGATGTTATTTAGTACCAACCTGATCTCTGGCTGGTTTTAACTGCAGAGTGTAAACCCAACATGTTTTCCACATGATTGACAGTTTGACTGTAAAATGAATCAAATGAACAGAGTCCAGTTGTTGTTGTTTTCTGACAGTAAATGACTGGGAGGTTGAAATCTCTTTCACTTGACGTCCATCTTGTTTTTCATCTTTAAATGATAGTGTGACGTCCTTATGTGCTCCATATCTGGACTCTACTGTAAATACAAAGATACACACTGGTTTGTTTGAGGTGTAGTTACTGACACTGACCACCAGATGGCAGCAATCATTTCTCTGTTAGACCTCCTCTGTAACATAGAGCCACTCATTCATTCATTCATTCATTCATTCATTCATTCATTCATTAGTAGAAACACAGAGAAAAAAAGCCAAACCTGTGTGTTTCCATGACGATCGTCCTGCAGGAGCTTTCTCATTGGTCCACTTCATCTGATGGATTCAGCACCTGAACACAACACAGATCAACACAGTGCATTATGGGATACTGACGACCCAAAGACGTGTTGTTACTGTACAGACAGTGATTGATTATATCAATAATATTGATTCTGTTGTTGATGTTAATTAATAAACACTGAGATCTGATCACAGCTGCATCACACTCTGTTACAAACAACTTCTTCATTATCTATTATTGATGCTCTTTAAGCAAAGTTTGTCACATTTTTCATCATATTTTTTGGGTTATATTAATAAATTTCTACTTCACAGTCATCAGTCGATGTGGGAAAATTATTCAAAGTTAACCAGTTTAAGTTTCAATATTTTTGTTTTTTCAAATTAAAAGCCTCTGAAATTGTCAGTTTGGGCAGAAACAAAACTGAAGTGAGGAAAACTGAAAATATTTGATGTGAATAATGAATCCTCTGTGTGACAGCGATGTCTCCACACAGCCAGCAGCTCTGTGTGTTACACTGTGTGTGTTTCAGAGATAAAGTCCTTTTGTCCTCAGTGTTTCCTTCCCTCAGCACAAACACACTGCGTCTTTTTAATTCATGTTATTGCAGTTTTTCCAGTTCATCAGTCGACAGAAAAACTTCAGTTCAAACCTTAAAAGTCCACAAATGTTTCAAAACATTAAAGTTAAACAGCAGAAATATGTTTTTAAATTAAACGATTAAAGAGTTATATGATGTCTTTAAATTTCTGATTTATTAGAGCATTCTGATAAAAATGTTTCATGGAAATTAACATGACAATTCTTTGGAATTGCAGATAAACCATCTTCATCAGATTAGATTTTCAGCTTCTTAGTCTGTGGCTCAGTTTTCGATGCAGAACCAAACAGCTTCTAGATATTAACACAGAACCAAAGTTTGGTTCCAAGAAACTGAAAACCAGTGAAGATATACATTAAATTAAAGACTCACAGAGATGATGAAACAGCCAAACTAAGAGAGCAGAGTCCTGCAGAACTGAGTCCTGAAACCAGGAAGTGTTAGCATGTTAGCATGTTAGCTCTTCCTGTTGTCAGTGTGTTTCTGGTTAAATGTCTGAAATAAGGTCTGTGGTTTTAACACAAGCTCAAGACATTTTCAGGTTTTATTCTCCGACATAAAATGGGTCAGTAAATCCCCCACTCCTGATGTTTGAAGCTTTTACGTGTCTTAAAAAAGGCGGTTGCTAACGAGTGTCTAAATGAGACTACAGAGGTTGTCGGGGACGTTAACATGAAAACCCATCTACTCACCAGTTCACCTTTACAGCCTCGTTGTGTTTCTACTCACGCTCTTTCAAACTCTCACTAACTTTCTAAGAAGAAACACAGAAACACATCATCACTGTAAATGTTCTGGGTGGGGGGGTGGGGGGTCTGTAGCTGAATTTGAGGCTGCAGTGACTCTTTAAAAACTGATGAATCATTCATAAAGATGAGAGTTAAAACACAGCAGACATTCACAACATTAAACCAAACAGACAGAAACACAGTGTGTCTCTGGCCCCGCCCTCTGTGACCCCCCCCCCCCCCGTCACAGAGTCACACTGTGTTGTTGTCGTTCAACTGGACAATGAACACACACTCACTCACAGGATGGCCGCTGCCTCGCCTCACCGCCGTCGATCGCCTCAGACCTTCATCATCGTCCTCTTCGTCCTGTCAGGTGAGACACGAACCTATGACATCACGACACGAACCTATGACATCATGACACGAACCTATGACATCACAACTCTGAGGTCGTAGGACTGTAGCTGTGACGGCTCAGACCTTCACCATCGTTCATGTGTCAATCATGTGACAATACTGTAAACAAATCAACAAGAAGCCAGGAAGCAGATAAACAGAAACATCTTGTTCTTTATTTGTGGCTGTGTTATGTCTCTTTGTGGTTGTTTCATGTCTCTTTGTAGCAGTCTTGTATCTCTGTGTGATTTTTGTTGCATTGTTTAACAATAACCTTGATGGCTACATGACGAATCAAAATGTTCACTTCGACAAATTAAAGTGTTGCACTGGAGACAGAGTCCTCTGTCTCAGCAGCCAAAACAAAGGTCTCTGCACCAAAGAGCCGACTTAACTCAGTATACAGAGGGCAGCGAAATCCAAAACTAAATTCATTCTAAACAACCTCAAGATCACAAAGAACGCACAAACGCTGCCTCTCAGAAATCTTCTTTATAACTGTTTGATGAATTTTGTTTGACTGTGTTTGTGTTACAGTGTGAATTATTCCTGAAGATGTGGACGTGTTTCACATGTGTAAAGAGTATTTTGTCCTCGGTGTGTCTTTGTGCTGCAGGTGGACAGTTTTCATCCGTTTCTTCTTTTAAAGTACCTGAAGGGGGCGTGGCCTCTCTGTCCTGCCAGTACTCTGTGAAGCGTTTTGGCCTGAGTCGGGTCTGCTGGGGTCGTGGCTGTGGGACCTTCTGGTGCAGCAACATCCTGGTGCAGACGGACGAGCACGGCGTCATCTCCAAGGTCAGGTTGTGTCCCGTGATCCTGGTTCAGAACTGTTGAATATTGTGCAGGTCCCCCTCGAGCCACCAACACAGCTCTGACCCATCGGGACACGGACATGGACTTCTTGGGGTGTCCTGATCCTTTGGGTCCTGTGGGTTTCAGGGTGGGACCTCCATGGATTTGTCTTGTTCCAGATCGTCCCACAGACAGCAACATCCAGATGAATGAAGGACCCAAGGTTTCCCAGTAGGTAACGAGATGATCACCTTTCGTTCCTGACACTGCAGGTAGAGGACCGGTACCGGCTGACGGGGGACGTCCTGGACGGACAGATGGACCTGGACATCCTGAACGTGAGGCGGACAGACAGCGGACCGTACTGCTGCAGGGTGGACATCGACGGGATCTTCAATGACAAGAAGGTGATCATGAACCTGAGAGTGGTCAAAGGTGAGCCCAACAACATTTGACTTCAGGCTCAGTTAAAGGGCAGGTTCACAGTTCTTCAGTCAACATGAACAGTGAAGGTTTTTCTTCACATTAAGAGATGAGTTGTTGTTAATGGAGTCTGGCAGCGATACATAGAGATGTTTCTGGGTAAACTAAACTCTTCAATAAAAAGCTCTGTCTCCATAATGTTGTCAGACACAGAACAATCTGAGTCCGTCAGGGTCCAGTTGCATCTTTTGGTTGACTTTCTTAGTCTTTATATTTCCTGCTTTAAACCATCCCATTCTTTATCTTCTACTCTAATTTTTAAAAGTATCTTTTATAAGATGTTATAAAAGACAGTGCTTTGGTTTTATGTTGTGGAAATCTGATCTGGTCTGATCTGATCTGAGCTGATCAGGTTTCTCCTCCTCAGCTCTGGTCACCAGTTCTCCTGTTCCAACAACAACCACGACGGATCGAGTCACGGAGCCGTCGGCCTCCACAGGTGAGACGACAACAAACCAAACTGTGATTCATCTGTGATTCATAATGAAGACATAAAGTTCCCCTAACATGTATTTACTTAACCTTTGAACTGTAAAGTCTCACAATAAGTTATATTAAACAAACCTTTCTTCATGTTTACTCAACGCAATTAGATCAGTTTTAACGTTAAATACTTGGCTGACTAAATGTTCTGATGGATTGTTCACTCAACAAAATTCTTTTTATTCCTCTGCACCATAGACAGTCATATTTGAGGTCCTTATGTTTTCAGGTCGTCCATCAGATTCTCATGAACATGATACCTCAGTAATACCTCCGGGGGTTTTCTTCAAATTTGGTACAAACATTAACTTGGACTCAAGGATGAACTAATTAGAATTTGTTGGTTCAGGGTTTCTGCAGATTTCAACAAAAATCTAAGACTTTTTAAGACTTTTTCAAAATCATTACGAACAAAATTTAAGCCTGACTTCACATCCACACTGATAAAAAGTAGAAAGTACAAAAAACCAGAGTCAGAACGAGTCGTCAAATCACATTTTCTCAGTTGACTCTGTTTTCTTAACAGATGCATCGACTACTCAACATTTTATTTGGCAGTGCTTCAGAGAATAAAGTAAAAGCTGCAATGACAGATCAATCCTCGAGTTATAAAAGGAATTTGAGCTTGTCTGTAATTTGTCTGAATTTGAAGTTGGTACAGCTCCAAGTCACACGAGTACAAACTCTGAATTTAATGTTTTAAGGTTTGCTTTCTGTTTGTGCAGTGAACTGGAAAACTCTGCTGTCGTCTCAGCTGGACCTTCTGAGGAGGAACTCCACCCTGCTGCGCTCCGACACCGTCACTGTGAGTAACACTGTATGATATATAAATATTATATATACTAGGAGGATATATCCAGCAGCAAGCAACATTTTGAAAGTTGATGTGTTGGATAAGCACAAGGATCTGAGCGACTTGGACAAAGTTCAGATTGTGACGACTGGGTCAGAGTATCTCTAAAACTGAAGCTCTTGTGGGATGATCCCGGTCTGCAGTGGTCAGGACCGACCAAAAGTGGTCCAACCAGTGACCTGGTGACAGGGTCATGGATGGCCAAGGCTCACTGATGCACGTGGGGAGCGAGTCCATGCCTCGATGGGTCAGGACTGCTTTGTCAACGAGGGATCTACTCAACTTAGGATGTAGTGTTGTTGCATGAATCAGGTCCTGATTGGTTCCTGTTGGTCCTGAAAGGTCCAGTTTAACTTGAACTTTCTCTCTTTGTGTCAGGTGGAGGACTCTCTACCCTCTCTCTCCCTTCAGATCAACATTCCCATCCTCTCTCTCTCCCTCAGTGTGTTGTTGATCCTGGCGGCAGTTTTCCTCTTCCTGGCCTTCAAACGTACGTCCTCCTTCAGACTAATGAATTCACCTGGACAGTGTTTGATTATCAAGAAGAATTTCAGCAGAGAAACAGAACAAATTTAACAGAGTCAGTAGCTGTATTAGAAAAAGTTAATATTCGTCTGTTGGTGACGAGTCATCAGAGCAGAGAGTTGTACTGGTTCAGGCAACATGAGGGAAGATAACAGACTGTTTTCTAAAGTTAAGCAGAGAATATCAGTACCAGACTCCATTAACAAAAACAGGAATTTTACCGAGCAGAACCCTGGAGCTTTTGGGATCATCTGTTAGTGTGTTTGTGTTACTGTGTGGTACTTTTACTTCAGTAAAGTATCTGATTACTTCTTCCACCACTGAAAGTCACACAGTAACACACACACACTAACAGATGGAGGCAGTGGTATTCCAGCAGCTCCTGGTTAAATCCCTGTTTTTGTCAATGGAGTCTGGTAGAGAGATATAGAGATGTTTCTGGTTAAACTAAAAGGATCTGACTCCTACTCTTACACTTAGAATAACAATCAGAGCCTGTCAGTGGCAAAAACAAGAACTTTAGTGGACGTCCATTGACATGGACGATCATCAGGTGAAGAACGGTCTCTGTGTTCACGACTTTGATTTTTTATATGTAAAATCTTATTTTCTTCTCCAGGTGGAATATACAGAAGAGCCTTAAAGACCAGCTGGTGAGTCTGACATAAACTTGTCGTCCTTTAATGACCTTTGACCCCCCACATCCTGACCAGCTGTTTGTTGACCTGTTGTTACCTTTTCTCCTCCAGTTTCTCCTCTGAAGAACCTCCTCACATTATCTACGAGATCCGCATGAGGAGACCAGTCCAGGAGAACATCTACACTCTGGACTAGCTCGTTCACACAGAGAATGGACATTAAACTTCCTCCCTCCCACACACAGTGTTATCTATAAAGCTCCATGTGTTTGGCTGAGCAACTGCTGGTTTACAGTTTATTTAGTTCAGGCTGCTGCTGCTGTAGTTTGTCTTTTATTCCTGTTTCCTGTGATGATAACCTGCCTGAACACGCTGAATAAAAAAATCAATCATCTGTTTTGTGTTTAAAGGTTTTAATGACACTTTCAGTGGTGAAAACAAGTTCGAAGGAAGACCAGACAGAGAGCTGCATTATGGGTGTGACTTTCACTGAGGGAAGAAATCTTTTGATACTTTATATAAGTTAAAGTAATGGGTCTGAATACTTTTTCAATCAGAAACATCTCTATATATCAGTACCAGACTCCATTGACAAAAATAGGAATTTTACTGAGCAGAACACAGGAGCTGCTAGATTCATCTATTTGTTTTTGTTGCTTTTTTTGTCTTCCTGTGTGGTACTGTATCTGTATCTGATCTGATTACTTCTTCCACCACTGAAAGTCACACAGTAACACAGACACACTAACAGATGGAGGCAGTGGTATTCCAGCAGCTCCTGGTTAAATCCCTGTTTTTGTCAATGGAGTCTGGTAGAGAGATATAGAGATGTTTCTGGTTAAACTAAAAGGAATCCTATCATAATGTTGTCAGACTGAGAGTAACAGTCGGAGCCTGAAGCTGTTACTCTACAATTCACTGCCGACGGGGGATTAGCTCAAATGGTAGAGCGCTCGCTTAGCATGCGAGAGGTAGCGGGATCGATGCCCGCATCCTCCAGCTGATCGTTTATTTTCCTTCAGGATCAATAAAGTTTCTATCTTTTCTTCAAATAGAAAGAGATCTTGATTTTTTTTTTCTATCAATAAAGCTACACAGAGTAAAAAAGGAGTAAAGTTATGCCTCCCCGTCGGGGAATCGAACCCCGGTCTCCCGCGTGACAGGCGGGGATACTCACCACTATACTAACGAGGAGAACTGTAACGTTTACACGTGTAGTACCCCTTTTGACCTGTCACATGAGAAACAACTCATACTAACATATCAGGGCCCATACTATTTATTATTACAGTAGAGACGAATCCGGAAGTGTTTTGGTCATCTGTATATGAAGATGACAGTCTGGCTGCGTTTTCTCCTGATTCACTTTGACTTCAAACAGGAAATGAAATGAACGTCCCTTTAAGTCTGGTAGAGATATATAGAGATGTGGCGCTGTTTCACTGGTTGTACATGAGGACGTTGTGGTCAGAGGGGGTATTACATCCGCACTGGTAAGAACTACCATAGAGAATGAATGGATGAAGTTAAGAGTTCAGACTTCAGGTACATTTACGGTGCGATTTAAGTGTTCGCGTGCAGCAGACGAAGATAACTGTAGACTGAGAAGAAAAAATAAATAAAACTAAAAACTAACAAGTAATGTTTCCGCCCGGTTTCGAACCGGGGACCTTTCGCGTGTGAGGCGAACGTGATAACCACTACACTACGGAAACTGACATACTAACATATCAGGGCCCATACTATTTATTATTACAGTAGAGACGAATCCGGAAGTGCTTTGGTCATCTGTATATGAAGATGAAGACAGTCTTCACTTGGACTTCAAACAGGAAATGAAATGAACGTCCCTTTAACGTTCTGTCGACTGTCATGGTGGAAGAATAATAGACTACACATACCATTTATAAGCATTACTGTGAAACCCATAGATATGAGTTTCCGTAGTGTAGTGGTTATCACGTTCGCCTAACACGCGAAAGGTCCCCGGTTCGAAACCGGGCGGAAACATCGTTTTGTGCCAGGAAAATAATTTTCTGGACATTTACTGATTTTATTTTGCATTTTAGCCAAACAGCGTTAACTGCCGCTGCAGTGTTGTGATTTTTTTCTAACGCTGTTCGCCGCTTCACTAAAAAAAAATGATGTTTCCGCCCGGTTTCGAACCGGGGACCTTTCGCGTGTGAGGCGAACGTGATAACCACTACACTACGGAAACTCGCAATTACGAATTAGCATTAACGCAGAGAACTAGGTGCGCGTGAATGCTGATCGTTTATTTATGCGGCTGGTGTCGAATATATTCACCGAGCGAAGCGAACATCGCGGGGGTCCACCGGCGACGGTTGTTCGCCTCAGGCAGTGGCGAACATCAAACGTTAATTATCTTTTGTTCGACACCGGCAATTCTCTAATTTAAACGTAAAAACCGGATCAGGAAGCACCCACCTGCTGTACACCTGCCAGGTGTCGGAAGAGACTCTGTAGCTTCCATCGTCGTCGGCGGTCAGTTTCCGGTTCGGATCCGATTCCAGTCGGATTCTAACGGTGACTCCAAAGAAAGTTCAGCAATCAGCGCTCCACGTTAATCCGCTTCTCCTCCGTCCGCCCGATAAACCGGTTTCATCCAAACACTCGTATTTACAACGGAAAATAAAAAACACTGATCCTTCTCTTGAAACCTCGAGACAAAATGGCGCCGCTTTCTGCTCTCTGATTGGTCAGTTCCTCCTCATACTTGTACTCCACTACACCTCAGAGGGAAACATGTGACTTTTTATTGATCAGTCGATCAGCAGTTACTGTGATGATCAAATAATCAATAATGAAAATGACTAACTGCAGCCCATATCATCATCCGGACCCAGATCCAGATCCAGAAAACTTGAGTAAAGACTTTAAAGACTCTGTTTCACCACTGGAGGGAGCTCTTGTTCTTTTTCTTCCTCCCTTCCTCACTTCCTTCCTTGCCTCCTTACTTCCTTGCTCCCTTCCCTCTTTCCTCACGTCCTTCCTTCCCTCCTCTCTCTCCCTGTAAACGGATCTGAGACCAGCTCGATCCTCTGGACCAGGACCAGAGTTTTTGGGGGATTTTGGTCTGATTCACACACATACACACACACACACACACACACACACACACACACACACACACACACACACACTCCAATCCGACCTGTCGTCCCTGTCCGTTCACCGGTTACATCACAGCCTCCGGGCGTCCCGCCAGCAGCAGCAGGAAGCTCCTTATATGGGCGTCAGGACGTCCGCTGCTCAGACAGGAAGCACCATATATGGGCTGAATCCGCGGTGTTTTTCCACACACACACACACACACACAGGGAGGATTTACTGCTGACAGAAATACCACAGTGTTTGTGTTTGATCTGAATCTGACGTTTAATCAGTTTCTGAATCTTTATTATTTCCCATTAGTTTCTTATGTATTATGATTATTACTCTTTTCATTAGGAACCTTGTCTGGTGCTTTTCTCACTTTAATATTCTGATGTTTAAAAGGTAACTTTGGTGAATTTGGTTCATTTCATGGATGAATTGTGTGACTCACCACTGTGACTGAGTGTGGTCATTTTTCCTCTGTTTACATTTGGTTTTTATCATTTCATTGTCTCTCCAGGCTGTAAAACTAACATTACTTAATGAAGTGCTTCCTTTGTTCCACTCAGTACATGAATACAGTGGTTTGTTCAGGTTGTACATGAATAAATATGACATGTATTTGTCCCTTTATATTTAAAAATCTGATTAAAGAACCGAGCAGCAGCGACAGGATTAAGACGTTTTATTCTCTCAGCTCTTTGTTTTAAAGAGGAAACATGTTCAGTATAAAAATCCAACACTGACCTGAATGTAAACATACAAACGTCCCAGAACCTACACAGTAGGTAAAAACATTATGTACATATATATACACGTCTGTACATTATACTACATGTAAACATTATGTACACAACAGCTCATATTTACACTGTTTAAAATCAGTGAACGTCGAGTCTCTTAAATTCAGCGTTTTCTCTATGGAGTTTGGTACAGAGAGTTTTTTGAAACTCCTCGGTCGACGCTGAAGGTTTGAGTTCATGTCGTGTTTTAATCCGACGTCTGACAGTTTGATGACCTTTGACCTCGTCACTACTGGAGGAGCAGTCTGAGTTCTTCCTGGTGTTGCAGAGGCAGAGTTTCAGTCTGAGGTCAAAGGTCACGGCAGGTGAACCTCCTGTCCGTCAGCAGATGTTGGAGCTGTGGGGGGAGGGCAGCTCCGACTGAGGACTTCCCATCGGAGAGGAGCAGGTGGAGGAGTAGAGGTGGGGGGACGGGGAGGAGGTGTAGATGTGCGACAGCGAGGAGGAGGAGGAGGAGGAGGTGAAGCAGGGGGAGGCGGCCTGCATGCTGAGGGAGGAGGAGGGGGCGAAGAGCGAGGCAGCGGGTGAGGAGGAGCTGTGAGCAGGGGAGGAGTAGGAGGAGCAGGGGGAGGAGGTGGGAGGGGAGGTGTAGACGGGGGGTTTGGGAGCGGAGGAGGAGGCGGAGCTCCTGTCGGCCTTGCGGTCCCGCTGCCTCTGGTGGATCTTGGCGTGCCTCTTGCGCTCGTCGCTGCGGGCGAACTTGCGTCCGCACTCTGCGCAGGCGAACGGCTTCTCTCCGGTGTGCGTGCGGATGTGCGTGGTCAGGTGGTCGCTGCGGCTGAAGCTGCGCATGCAGATGCGGCACTGGAACGGCTTCTGGCCCGTGTGCACGCGCACATGCCGCGTCAGCTCGTCGGACCGGGAGAATCGGCGGTCGCAGCCGTCGGCCGGGCAGGCGTACGGCCGCTCGTGGGGCGGCGTCTTGCACTGCCGGCCTGCGGGGGACTTCCTGATCCGGCCGGTCTTGGCGAGCTGGGCCTGGTAGGTGGAGCTCTGAGGCTGTGTCTGGATCTGCGAGGAGAAGGCTTTGATGGTGGAGAGCGGCGTGAGCGGAGGCTGCGGGGGCGGGTTCAGGGTCTGTGGCAGCACCACAGGCTTCTGGTCCTGGTTCAGACCCAGCTCGCCGTCCTGCTGCTGCGGCAGGAGGTAGTCCGGCAGCATCGGCACCGCCTGGAGGCCCAGCCTGGAGGCGGAGCTGGGGTAGGCGGGAGGCGGGCCCTGCGGTTGGAAGGCCTGGGGGGCTGGCTGGACGTCGGTGGGGGGGAGGAGGAGGTCGGGGCCGCTGGCGGAGGAGGAGGTGTAGGTGGGCGCGGTGGAGAAGACGGAGGCCACGTCAGCAGAGCCACAGCTGATCTGGACGGAGCTGAGGTTCGGCTGAGACATCGACGACGATGATGTCACTGATGATGTCACTGCTGATGAGGCGGAAGCTGTGGGGGGAGGAGCTGCCATGCTGACCAACCCCGTGAACAGGCTGAGCAGAGGCTCCGCCCACAGGCCGCTACCAGATGCCGCCGCCGTCGAGGGCTCGAAGGTAAAGCGGCCGCTGTAGGCCAGAGGGGGGAGGCGGGGGGTGAGGGGGGGGAGACTCTGTAGGTCCGGGAGCTCCGACAGAGAATCTGAGAGAAGAAGAAGAAACAGAAGTTTGCTGTGAGCTGATTGGCTGCAGCGAGTCAGCTGACCGACAGATTAAAGATGACGTCAGAGTTCACTGAAGCTGCAGCTTTAATCTGACACAGAGGAAACAGACCAACCTGATGTTTCTGATCTATCTATATCTGTTCTCACTGCAGCTTCAAGATCTGATCTGAGAATGTCACTGATCCACTACAGACCAGAGAGCAGATCTGAGTCCTCTTCACTTTATCAGGTTATTGACCTCACTTTGTTTCTGCAGCTGAAACTCATCAAATCCTCTGAGGAGCAGAGGAAACACTCAGAGCAGAATACTGATTTATTTATGACTGAATGACTGTTTCCTGCTCTAAACATCCAGTAACACACACCTCCACCTCCCGTCTCCTCACCTCCGAACTCCCCGGGCTCTCCACTCAGCAGCCCGGCTCCCTCCGCTGCGGACGCGGCCAGCAGCGAGCCTCCGGCCGCGGCGTTCTGCAGCAGCATCTGCAGCTCCTCCAGCTTCGGGTAACCGTCCAGCGGAGAGAGAGGCGGCGGGAAGCCGGCCAGCGGGTCAGAGATCTGCAGGGCGGACAGGAGCAGCTCCGCCTTGGTCGCTGCCATCTCTCGGGAGGAGGAAAAGTCGGAGGCGGCGGCGGACGTGGAGCTCAGCCGCTCCTGGAGCTCCTGAGCACCGGGCTGTTCCTGCGAAGGGACCGAGCTGCGCTCCGCTCCTGAACCCGGCGGAGAGGCGCTCTGACCGGGCTGACACTGCTGCTGCTGCTGGGGGCTGCGGTGCTCGGAGGAAGCCAATGCTGGAGGGTCGACAGCTCCGGGGTCCCGCGAGGAGATGTTTTCAAACTGATTGTTAGTGGCGGAAGTGAAGCTGCTGAGTCATCAGGGAGAGTAAACATCTAGTGTTTGTTTCCGGTTGGTGTTTTCACGTGTGGATGCTGTGAACTTGAACCTGAGCTCTGTCAGGTTTCCTCAATGAGGTTCCCGGCTTTATATAGACTCCTGCGTGACGTACATTCCCAAATATGGCGCGAAGGAAAGCCCATATTTGGTCAAAGCGGTGAGCGCGTACCCGGAAGCTCCGGTGCCTCCACGCGCCCTTTGTGCTGCGGTTTTTGGAGCGTGACCGATCCGGTACGGTCCAACCCTCGGTCCGGGCTCGGCAGGTGTTGACTGGAGGACCGGACCGACAGTCTACAGGCGGTAAACGGTGCGCGGTGACCGCGGCCGGCCGCCATGGCCGGAAACCCCGCGGACACGTCACAGCGCCGATCGGTTTTTTTTAGGCTCTACGTCACATGGAGATCTTCCAGCGGCGTCATCACTTCCTCAGGCCTTATTTGGGTGTTTTCCTGTCAGACTGCGGGTCTGGGAGCGGGTACGGACCCGTCCTGAAGATCAACTCAAAAACCAGAATTAATGACATGCAGCTGTAGATCTGACCGAGTACACAGAGTACAAGTACTTTAATCTGGGTATCTGAGAGGTATTATATACTGCTGGGTACTAACCTGCACTCATGTAGCACATTATATAAACGGACCTGAACGGTGCGTGCAGAGACGTAAAAGTACCTCAACATGACAGTGTACTCAGGTCTTTTACTGCAGTAAAAGTAGTGATACTACAGTATAGAGACACTCTGTTACTGCATTGAAAGTCATGTTATTCAAGTAAAAGTACAGAGAGTATTTGAATCAAAATATAGTTGAAGTACAGAAAGTAAAAGTACTGACTCATTTCAGAATAAGTGACCGGATGATTCTTCATGTGTTCATCACTGTCACGTTCCAGGTTGTAAATAAAGTTTTATCTCAATAACACTGCTTTATTTGTTTGTTATATATTTTGTAGTATAAATACAAATCAGCAAAGTAACTGAAGTTACCACTCAATATACTGCAAATAATATTTACTCTGCAGGAAACAGTCTGCAATATGAGTACTTTTACTTTTACTTACTTAATATACATTTAGCTGATAATACTTTTGTACTTTTACTTTAGTAAACAGCAGGATTTTACCTGTAATGGAGTATATTTTACATTGTGGTATTTTTACTTTTAATGACTGATATGAGTACTTCTTCCAACAATGAAAATGTGTATCAAGTATCAGAGTAAAAATACTGCATGTAGCTAAAGTATCAGAGTAAAAATACTGCATGTAGCTGAAGTATCAGTGTTGTATTTTGTCAGATGAGACCTTGAAAAGTGAAACTAACTGTTGTATAAATGTAGTAAAGTAAAAAGTACTGTAGTTAGGCAGTTTACAGTAAACAGTTGAACAGTTAAATGAACTCACGGAGAGCACGAGGCGAGTCAAACAGGCTGTGTGGTGAGTTTGTTCCATGTGAAAATGTTCAGACAGAAACCGTCACTTTCCAACAGCGCTGATTCAGAAAAGGATCCTCTGGAGGATGCGGGCATCGATCCCGCTACCTCTCGCATGCTAAGCGAGCGCTCTACCATTTGAGCTAATCCCCCGATGACAACAGCAGCGCGGTCACTGTTGTATTTGAAAGGGAGACAGTAGGGGAACGTGAAGGAACCCGTTCCTTCCGCCTCCTGACAGCTGACGTGTGATTGGCTGAGAACGGGTCAGGCACGGATGTGATTGGCTGAGGGACTGAAGGAGGAAGGAGCGGGTTGTTTCACTGAAAAAATATGGAGGTGAAAAATAGAAACAACGGCAGTGAGTCGTTTTTCCGAAACAGCTCAGTGACAGAGACACTCATTCACCAGCATTTATAAATTAACCACCAATTAAACTCAGAAAATATCGACTTTTTTTTTTTTTTTACAGTTTAGAACTTTTACAGTCAATTGTTAAAACTGACACAATAAAGAAAAGTAAACAGGAAGAACATAAAGACCTGAAGGTTATTCTTGAAAAAGTCTTTGTTATTTAAAAGTTATTTTGTAAAAACATAAGAGAGTCTAAAGGGAATATTTTCAGAGGGTTACTCTTGAAAATTTTCAATACCTAAAAGTTATTTTGCTCTTAAAGGTAACCTTACCTGAAGCTTCTCAGAGGTTATTTTGTAAAAACTCTCAGAGAACCAAAACGGAACATTCCTTGAAGGTTATTCTAGAAAAACCAAAACAGAACCTTTATTATTTTGTAAAACTTTCAGAGAATATCTGGGGAAGATTTCCTAAAGATTCCCAGAAAGGTTATTCTCAAAAACCTTTACATATGTAAAAGTTCATTTCTAAATCCTTCAGAGAACCTCAAGGTGACGTTAGGTAACCCCAAGGTAATAGTATTCATAGTATATTTTACAGTATTATATCTTCCATGTTACAGTTGTATGGTAACTAACTGGAGATCACAGTCAAACAATCAAATCTGAACGACGAGTGTTTACGGGTCCTCGGCTGGGGCTCCTGGACCTGGACCAGGTAGATCCGATGCGATTCAGTAAACCACAAGTCGAACAGTGAGAGTTTATTGGCCTTAACCTGTCACACGATAAAACAACTGAATAAGAAGGAAGAAAACAATTTTTCATTCAGGTAAAGTCTTGTAAAGTGACTCATGTTTCTTTGTGAGGACCAGTTTGAGTTTTATACCTTGTGACTGAAGACATTCTGGCCGGTCCTCCAAGGCCTGTTTGAGGGTTAAGACCTGGTTTTAGGATTTGGGTGAGGGGGTCTCTCTTGGGGATTAATTCTATCAGTGTGTCCTCACAAAAAACTGACGTACAACGTGTGTGTATGTTGCGCTGCTTAAGAAAGACCATGACATAGTCCTGCAGCAGAAATAGAACAAAGCTGAGATGTGTCGGCATGTGGCAGCCGGCTGCAGGAATACCAGCGGCGCTGCTTTTAGACTGTGAGCGCACACACATACAGGAATGCTGCTGGAACTTTCCGGTGGAGGGGTGAGTGAGTATATAACCAGCAGGGAGGCAGGACATCAGACAGACAAACAGTCAGACTCCAGACTGAAGCTGCTGATCTGAAACCTCCAGAACCTCCACACCTACAAAGACCAAACGTCAGGATGTTGTGTCCCAGCGTCTTCCAGCCGTCCCCCGTCACCATGAGGCCTTTCCTGGACCTGCACTGGCCGGTCCGCAGCCTGTGGCCTGAGACCCGGCCGCTCTTCTACCACATCGAGCAGGAGATGATCCGCCACCTGCAGGAGATGAGGCAGAGCATGGAGTACATGGAGAGGCTGCACCAGAAGATCTTCGACGAGATCGACCAGACCTCCTCCTCGGTGGTCTTCAAACCTATCGCCTTCCAGGACCTGGCGAGGGACGGCAGCAGCTTCGCCCTCAGCCTGGACACTAAGGAGTTCTCCCCGGAGGAGCTGTCCGTCAAACAGGTGGGCAGGAAGCTGAGGGTGAGCGGCAAGACAGAGAAGAAGCAGGAGGACGGGAAGGGCTCCTACTCCTACAGGTGCCAGGAGTTCAGGCAGGAGTTCGACCTGCCGGACGGCGTCGACCCCGAGACCGTCACCTGCTCGCTGGTGGGAGGCCGGCTGCAGATCCAGGCGCCCCGGGAGAGAGCATTGACTGATGGGAAGGAGAGGGTCGTCCCCATCACCATTACTGCAGCCCCAGCCATCACCACCTCCACCACCTCCTCCTCCTCCAGCGGGGGGACGGAGGGAAGCAGCACCTCCTCCTCAAAGGACGGCCCTGCTGAGAAAAACTGAGAGCGAGACATCTATTCACCTATCTTTGTATCTGACGGACGGAGGGAACATGAAGCTGATGCACTTTGATTTTTAACAATTAACCGTTTGTAATAAACTTTTGTTTCGTGTGATGTTTCAGGTTTGAATTATTTTGGTCACATGTTGTAGTTTCCTGTCGTCATGTGATGGAACGAAACATATTTAATATACAGACGTGTTTCTATTATTCCATCCAACACATTGTTGTCAGTGAGGGCAGGTTAAATAACAAAGAAAACAGAGATGTGATCATGTGACAGTTTCCTCTCTGTCTGAGGTGTGAAGCAGCTGAGGATCTGACTGCTGCTCAGTTCACAGATTTAAAATAGTCAGACAGAAGAGACACATCACATTCATGAATGAGCACATGAAAAACATTCACACTGCTCTGTACATGTTGTCACTGCAAAACTAAAGCTTGTTTGTTGAGAAACCAGCTGTAGATCTTCAGTCTTCTCATCAGAGTCGGTCTCAGTTTCAACACAAACTGGGAATTTACTGAAAAAGACAATGAGACCAAAGCGGATTAGAAAATAAAAGACTGAGACAGAGTCACAAGGAGCAAATTCTAGAAACATCTCTGAACCTTTTTTTGTTGTTTTCTTGATGATATAGCTTTTATTAAAACGGCGACTTTCCCAGACATTTTGACTTTTTTTCTAATAAAATTGTGACCATAGTCTCACTTTATGTTTTTACCATAAAATTGCAACTTTATCCAGTTTATTACTTTTTTCATTCTACAGCTTATTTCAAAATAAAAACAAAAACATTTAGCTTCATAACATCACATTTTTTCTTCATAAAAGCAGGACTTGACTTTTTGTCAAAAATTTTTGTGACTTTTTAAAAAAATTGCAATTTCTTTTGTAAAATATTAACTGCTCATAAAATTGCAACTACATTCTTAACTCTTATATTTTCTCATATCATTTTTTAAAATTTAAACTTCAGCTTCATAATATTACAACTTCTGCCCCCAAAACTAGGACTTCTTTCTCATGTTATGACTTTTTCCTCAAAAGTGTTTGAAATTGGGACAAAACTCTTTTCTCATATCATTTCAAAAAACTACAACTTTATCTTCATATTTTACACTTTCTTTATAAAATTGCCATTTTGTAGTCATGTTACAACTTTTTCTCAAAACTGTAAACTTTCTAGTTTTAAACATCCACAGTCTAAAAGACATGGTCCTGTGTTTACTGTTGTAAATAACCCTTTAATAACATTCAGTTGTTGCCTTGTTGTTCATTCCAGCATTAACAGTTTTGGTGGTGGGTGGGGTTTAGTTAAACCTGTAGCATATAAAACCAGTGATATGCTCCTTTAATGTTGACCATACAAAGTGTCTGATGATAATAAAGACAGGAGGCCAGTTTTCCCCTTTCGTTGCAAAATAATTTTCATTAAACTTAATTTATTCACAAACTGCTTTTCAAATTGCCATGTTGTTGTTGTTTTTTCTTTTCGTCACATACAATAAAAAACATTTCTAAAAGACAAGGGATGTCCAAGTCTCTCCGCTAAATTTGTACACGACCGCTCCTCCTCCTCCTTTGTCCTGAAGCTTCTTTATTTTTTATTTTTTCCAGACACGATGCGTTCATCACCGACGTCTTGCCGCACTCAGACATCAGATTAGAAATATTAAGAAAAAACAGCAGAAAATAACGAACAGAAGGACTAAAAATTTAACAGCTACAGTACACATTTCCTTTTCTTCTCCATTAGTTTTGTCTTTTCTTTTTTTTCTTTTTAACATTTTGATTTACAGAATAGTAGAATATGTTCAGTTAAGGCTTATGCTGAGTGTTATGGACCAATCAACAGAAACAAGCCAACAAACCAGGAGGGTGGTTTGAGAGGGGTGAGTGTATATGTGCGTTATGGGGACTGTGTGTGTTTATGTGTGTTACAGGGACATTCTTTCTGGAAACATTACTTTTTCTTAAATGTATTTTTTAATTTTAACTATTTTGTAAATTTGAGTGAGTTGCCCATTTAGACTTTTTCTACTTTCGTGTGTCATCAAGTTTAATTTTGTAATTAATAGCACATGAAGCTAACAAGCTAGCTTATAGCAAACTTCAACCTTACACTATACGAGTAGTTCAACATTTTTGGCAAATATTCTCTTTCCCTCCGAGTCAGATGTTCAGATTTCAGTCTCCTGTATTAAGAATGAAGCTGGACTCAGGACACGGTTAGCCTAGCTTAGCATAAAGACTGGAAAAAGGGAAACAATTGGCTTATATAGCTCACTGAGTAACATGTTCTATCTACAGCTACTTAGACACAGTGGTACTTGCTAAATGCTAACATTATCATGCTAATATAATGACAACACTTAACACCGCTGATGTTCAGCAGGTATGGGTGTTAGCATGCTAACATTAGCTAATTAGCAGGAAACACAGAGGCCAGCTGAGCCACATGGGAATGTCATTAGCAGTATTTGGTCATAAACCGAAGTACCAGATACATCTAAAGACAACCCGATGATGGTGCTAGTTGAAAGGTCAAAGGAGCACCAAAATTATTACAGTTCATCATTAGAAGAGCATGAATGTCTGAACCAAACGTCATCTCAACCCATCCAATAGTTGTTGAGATGTTTCAGTGTTAGCCCTAATGCTAACCTTGTAGTTGCCAGATTTAGCTAATTAGCAATTGGCCATTTTCAACCATTTTGTGAAAAAGTTTGTTGACGTGTCTGTAGTGCTTTTTGACAAATCGACTAACAAAATGTTGGCAGACCCAGATATTATGCTATGCTAAGCTAACAATCATCAAAGCCAAATTTCTCAAAATGTTGAACTGGTTAAATCAGAATCACCAGCTGGATGTTTTAAGTCCATAAATAAACATGTGACGGATGAAAACAAAAACAAACCCACACAAACAGAAAACTCATTTTACCCCCAACTCAAACACCCTGATATCCAGCAGCAGCAGCTTGCTGTTTCCACAATGAAATGTGATAATCCATCCACAGTCAACATTTATTAACATTATCCTTTACTTTTTTGATCAAACGCACGTTACGTCTTCAAACATGATGGTGAATATATGATCCTGTTTTTGATTGTCTCTGGGTTTGAGTTTTTTGGATGTGTCACTAAAAGACGTCTGAAACAGTTTAACTTTAATAACACCTCCTGAATGTTGACTGTGATAGATTATTTCTCTGCAGGCTGCAGAAACAAAATGTTTGTCCGAAAGAAAAGGAATTGATCCGGTTTGAAGTTATCAGCAGGAATGTGACGTATGATTCTCAGTACAAAAACCTTAAACGAGTAAAACGAGACACGTGGTCCTTAATGCAGCAGTGAAACTGTGACTTGCTGTAAAATGTTCAGACCTTAAACGTGCAGCTTTTGTTCTTTTTTTTATGGGATTCAAGTGAAAAACTGGACGAAAAAATAAATAAATCACATCATAAGTTGCAGCTGTTTTCAGTTTCCACCACATTCACACCTGGTGGTTCTGTGAATCCTCAGAATCCAGATTTAATCCAGATTAGATTGAAATGCACCGACTGAAACCAGGTTTAAAACTGTCGAGCTCTGAATGTTCAGATTCATAAACTTATTATCTTTGATTAAATGTCACCAGACATTTAACATTTAACACTGACTGCTTTCAATAAAAAGTGTTTGGTTTAAATAGAGAACCGTGTCTACAGTTTTTAAAGTAAGACAATTACTTGGATTTCTCACAGGTCAAATGTTGGGTTATTCAGGCTCCTGTCCATGCTAACACACCTGAAACCACAGGTCACATGACCATTTATCTGCACTGGGCATGCTCGTGCTGGTGTAACTGTCATGTGATCGGAGTGTGACCAATCAGGGAAGGGTTCTGTCGTTTCTGTCCATCCGGACTAAAACACAACACCAGAGTTTTTCAAACTAAAACGGGGCCAGCACAGTTTTTGGAAGTCTCTGTTTTAGTTTTAAAATGACTTATTAGTGTGGACGAAGCCTCAGACTCAAACCTTCTTCACATTAACACACGAAACAAACAAACAGGTTTCCTATCGTTTCAGCTTTGATCTCGTCTTGTATCTTCTTCTTCTGTGGTTTATTGGCAGCGGTGGATGAAAATGTGCAATAATTGACGTTCTGACATTTTTTGTGGAAACCAAGTCAAAACTCGACCTGACTCAGCTCAGACATTGTACTATCTGTCTGCAGAAGTGACGTGGACCAGCTTTTATCAGGGTCACAATCTGGATTTAACCTGGACACAAGTCACATGACCACCAGGTGGGATTCAAGATGTCAGTGCCAAGACTCTTTTTAGGAAAACACACACACACACACACACACACTCACACACACTCACACACTCACAGAGAGAGAGAGAGAGACAGGTGAGTATTTGTAGTGTTTTTCAGTGACAGGTGTTGCGACAGGAATGTGTGAACACTCAGGTGAACAACAGCATCAGTGACTACCTGCCCTCAGTGAGGCCTGATGGGACGCTGCCGCAAAAACACCAGCGAACCTGAAAGTATCACCTGGCACGGTCACATCTGACATGTAGTGTTTATACAGGTGTCTAATTTTTGGTATGACGACTTGACGTTATGGATTAAAAGTACGACCTGTAGGGGGCGACAGATCAGCTGATTATTATTTTCAAACAATAGAAACAAGACTAAGACGAAATAAAAAGAGAAATGAATGGACGTTTCGTCATAGTTCTGGTTTCTAAAAGGTCGATTTGTATTTAGTTTTAGTCTCATTTTGTTGTGGGAAGGTCACACATGGAGAAATGAGCCAAAATGATCAATTCAACAAATCGAATAAGCTTCAATTACTCAGACCTCTCTGTGTAT